>NC_021160.2:53518375-53567340 GCF_000331145.2 Cicer arietinum
TTATATATATATATATATATATATATATATATATATATATATATATATAAATTTTAAACGATACTCATTTTAAAACAAGAATAACAGTAAAAAACAATAATTTAATAAAACAAATGTTTTTTTTTTCTTCTTATGTGTAGCAATTTATTAACTCTCAAACATGAATACTTCTAAAATTATAAATTACCCACATCGAATACTTCATCCGTACCAATAGTCTCTCTACACTCATACTACTTAAAATTAGTGATTTTTTATATATTAATATAATATTATTTATATAACTTTTTATTAGAATGATGTACAATTTTTAATTTTGAAGTCTCTAAATAAAATTACGTAACAGTTTTTGATGGACGTGTACTCTGAAATCCTAATTTATCTCAAAACAGTATATTTGGTAAGAGGACCCAATACGGCAATACCATTCCGGTATATATCTATGATATAGTTTATTGATATGCGTGGTATCATTAATTGTGATTAAAATTGTGGGACCCAACCAATCCAAGTAGAGACTAGAGAGCGCAGCCGTAACCGTAATCTCTCTCCTCACAGTTTGATTGAACTTTGAAACAGTGTTATTATGAGAGAGAGCGTTACTCTGCCCTTTGCCGATAACCGTTTCTTCACCTCATAATCCTTTTTTCACTCTTAATTCTCCCATTCCGATGGCTTCATCTTCATGTGAGTCTTCCTTTTTTTTTTTGTTATCCTTTTATTGCCATTGGCATCGCTTAACATTTTATTATTCAATTATTATTAAATTTTCTATTTGAAAAAATATATGAATGGACTTTTCGTTTCTAGCGTCTTCATTTACTGTTTTGCATGTGCTCTTTGCAGTATTAGAAACTTTATGTGGAATGTATACTAACAATTCATGTACGCCGTTTTTCTGCATTTGTAACCATATATGGATTCATTGGAACAGCGTGTCATCTTTCAGATTAAGATTAGAAGTACTTTGATTCTCACACAATGGGGTGAAAAATATTCAAATGATGGCTCAAGCACGTAGTAATCTCCAAATACAAACCCTAGAAACCTTTAAGGAGCTGTTTATGAAACTGCTTAATTAAGGGCTTATGTGACATTTAAAAGCAACTCTTTATTTTTTCTACCTTTGAGCATTCTTTTGTCTTAACATATTGGTATTGCCCATGCAAATTGCATCACAGGTAACTTAGGGACACAAAATGTTGAAGTATTGAACTTGCACTTTGGTCAAAAAAGAATTGGGCTTTCACAACAGTTTGGTACTAAAAATTGGATCAGTAGGAAGTCACTGCAGTACACTAGTTTGGTTACGTCACAACAGAGAGTTAGATCTTTAACCTCGACCAATGGCCAATTGGCAGAGATCCAATGTAAGTTCTTTATTCTTTGATATGCACAAATTATTTTATTGTATAAGCTATAGAAATGCCATTGCTTTATTTTACTCAATAACTTGAAGCCTATTGAAAAATTCCTATCATCCATGATTTCTAGTGCATTATTTATGTCCTATTTAGGATTATGGAAATGATCTGACGAGTTTTAGCAACTGTGTAGAGGCCATTCTGTGTGCATGTGTATGTGATAGTATATAGTGTATGCATTCATGTGCTGGAAGTACATCCTTATTGAAGTGGACTTCCCTTGAAGGACAAAATTGATGTCAACTGTATCTTTGGAGGACAATGATTGGTGCTTACTCAAAAAAAAATATTAAGATGAAGTATAATTTACATTACTAATCTCTGTGACAAAGTAACCTATTTGAAGTTCATTCCATTTTATAAGTACGATTAAATGCTAATTGTTTTGTATAAATTTCTTCTGAAGATGGAAATGTATATAACGACTCACGGGAACTTCTATTTCCAACTGCCTATGCTAGTTTCACCTTGCAGCATTAGAAGATAAAAATTAGATTCTAGATCGTGTACCGGTCCGTGTTGTTTCATTTTCAAAACTCTGTTATTTTTTGTCAGGGCTCTGTTGGTTTATGTTAACAATGGATTCTATGAGGAAAATGCTGATATTTTCATGCATTCATGATCCGATTCACATAATCAAAAGTGTGTTTAAGCCGACATTTTCATTACTAATTTTCCCGAAAACCGAACCTCTTAATTTACCACATAAAGCGATTGAAATTGCATGTGGCAAAGTCTATTGATATGTATACCATAGTCTGGCTTCTAATGGCATTACCCTTTTCTGATGATATAACAGCTGTTTCAAGTTCAGAAGAAGATTCTGAAGAGATTAAATCTTCCGGTTTGGCAAGCGAACTGATTCCAAATTTTAATGAGGTTAGTGCATACTAAATGTTATCATTTGTTATCTTCTCAGTTGTCACCAGCAATCAGCAATTCAGCACGAACAAAACAAGTCCTTATTGATGATGGCTTTATCATACTGTCTTCATCTATTATCTTGTTCAGTTTCCCGCCATGGTTTGACCCGATGTCTAATGACCCGGTTCAATAATTCTTGTTCTGAAAATTTAAAACATACATTACTTCTATCTTTTTGCAGGTGGAATTCCTGCTCACTAACTTATGCGACACAACTTCAATTGCGGAGCTAGAATTAAAAGTAGGATATCATGCTGATCTATGAATTTTATTCTCTTCATAATCACAATATTTTTCATGTTCTCTCTCGTAAGGCCATTAATTAGGCACTATATATTAACTCTTGCTTTCTTTTTTTGTTTCTTCTTCATTGCCATCTGCCCAACCTCCAAATGATATCAGCTTGACGGGTTTCACCTGCATGTAGTGAGGGATTTGACTGAAAAAACTACAACCCTTCCTCCTCCCATTCCCACTCCTGCAAGTACAAGCATTGCCGCGGAAGCCCCTAAACCAAATGGATTAGTTTCTACATTGTCATCATTGGCCATCTCAAAATCGGGACCTTCTTCAGTATCTATGCAGGGATTTCTGGACAAAGCTGCAGATGAAGGGTTGGTGATAATTCAGTCTCCTAAGGTAAGAATCTAAAACAAATAGTATTTTACATTCCTTTCAATGATGTATGCTAATACCATAGAGCAGGTTGGCTTCTTCAGAAGATCTCGAACGATAAAGGGAAAACGTGCTCGTCCTTCGTGTAAAGAGGTACACTTCAAGGCCTTAGATAGTCAACTGAAATCTTCTTATCTTATTATATCTTACACATTCACCCTATGAGCATGTCGTGAAATCTACAATTTCCAAAATTAATTTTTGATAGTCAATTTTGGATAGATGCAAAAAGTTGAGGAGGGGCAAGTGATCTGTTACATTGAACAGCTTGGTGGGGAGCTGCCAATTGAGGTTTGTGTCTTAAATACGTTCCCTAGCTCTTTCAAATTCCTATCATCATACATACACTATTCACAAATGCTACTACTACTAGTACTAGCATAACTAACTATTGCAATGCCAATCACTTTCTTTCTAGTGTGATGTGTCCGGGGAGGTTATCAAGATTCTAAGAAAGGACGGGGGTTAGTTAGTTACCTCAATTTTTTGTCTTTTATTGTTTAAACTTAATGACAATCATATGTTGATTTTTTGTTCATCACTGTGTTTGTGTCTTCTTGACAGATCCGGTTGGTTATGGTGACGCACTTGTAGCAGTATTGCCGTCATTTCCTGGAATAAAGAAGCTTCAATAGATCTTTAGGATTTTTTTCGCTTAGGAAATGCATTAATTCCCTGTAATTAACTGATACTATGAAAACAAGTTATGTGACAGTCCAATAGCTTATATATTCCTTGCAGTATTTAATACTCAAACTGAGGATTTTTTTTTCCTAAACAGAAAAGATAATAACGATAAAGAATTGTTACTGATGTTTGACAAATTGTGCCTATGGTCTCGGGAGTAGAGTGACTACGAGTCAAAATATTTGGATTCACTAAAGTCACATTATTATATTTTATATTTTCAAAATTTTTTATTATGAAAAAAATAAGTGAAAAATAGAGATGATTCTAACTATTTGTATTAAAGTATTACAAAATATAAGAGTTAGGGTTAAAACTCGGTTGGATAATAGTATAAAAAAGTTAATTTATTCTAAAAAATAAAAAAAATACGTTTGAAATATCTCATTTTAAAAACTTTTTATTTATTTTATCAATTTTAAAAACTAATTTTTCGACTGTCTGTAACGATAGTAAAGCTCATGCATCCACGAGATTAATCTTTTTCTCCATTTATTTATTAGTGATGCATATATGATTAATGAGGGAGAAGGAATTTGTCAAAAAACGAAAGAACAAAATAAGTGATACTGAATTTGTTTTTATATATTAGTATAAAAATTATGTACCGAAAATATAAAATAATTTTAGATTATCATCTACCATTATTTAACATCAAAGTAAAACTAGTTTGCACTGACAATACAGTTTTTAACAATAACTATTATTATTATTATTATTATTATTATTATTATTATTATTATTATTATTATTATTATTATTATTATTATTATTATTATTATTATTATTATTATTATCACAGAATCTGTGTATTTATTCTTTTCATTTTTAACAATTATTTTTTATTAATTTGTTTTAAAATTATTTATTGTAAAATTAATCAAAATTATATCAAGATATATTTTAACCATTCCTTATTAGTTATTAACATGTTGACCGTGCAATTTTTTTAATTCAAAGACATTATAATTATTGTAATATTATTAATATACTTTTATATGGTAATTTTTTTGTCATGAAATATACAAATGACATGTTTAAATTAAATCTCATAATTTAAAATTATAATTATAATGTTTTTTGTGCAAAAAAAAAACTAATTATAATATATTAATATTTTTAACACATTTTTATATAGTAATTTTTTGTCACAAAATCTCCAAATTGATATGTAGTACATTAAATATTATAAAAGTTTGAACATGTATTACTAAATCAAGTCATAACGAGTTTTAGGTAAGAATAAATCGTTCGAGATTATACATATTAGAATCTTATCTACAAATTTATTAATTAAATTTTACTTATCTCATGATCGAATTTTAAATTATTAGAGTCTTGTTTTCTTAAGAATTAGATAATTAAAAAAAAATTAAGCTTTATATGTTAATAAATTCCATTGTAAATTAATATAAGGCTGGTAAAATATGTATTTGTAAAATATATTATATTTAGAAAAAACTATATTCTTAAAACAAATTTACCAAACAAGTTTTCTTTAATTTTTCTATTCTAAATATTTTTTTTTCAAAAATAAGATATCAAACAACTTTTTATTTTGTTTTCTTCTTAAAAATAGCTTTTAAAAATTAATGTATAGAACAGTTTTAAAAATAAAAAAATGGAAACACAAACAATCAGGACCGTATTTTTTTTATATAAAAAGCTTAATGTTTTACTTTTTTTTTTATGAAATAATTTTCATTTTAGAAAATTGAAATTTGAGTTTTACTTTGAATTTTGTAGAAGTTCTTTTTGAATTTTTACTTTTATAAAATAAAAAGTGAGACTTCAATGTAGTTTTCATCTCTTTATTTTCACCAATTCACCAAATTGATCTCTTTATTTTAAAATACGACAATTTTAATTTTTCATTTATATTTTTTAATTAAATAAATAATGATATTACATATTTTAAATGACATGACATACAATATTGTGATAATATCTAATTACATTAATTATTTATGTTATCAATAAAATTTTAAAAATAAATAATTTCATAAGTTAAAACTAGAGATTTTATTACAATTTCATGAGTATTAATCATTCAACATTGTTTAAAATATATCACATTCTAATTTTTTATTAAAACTTTTTAAGAGAATAAAAACTGTTTGATGTTAGAATAAGAGAATCAATTTTGCATATTGAACAAAAAGAGGAGAACCAAAAAATTAGACCAAAAAATTATTTAATTCAAAAGTACAGAATTGGATAAAAACATAAATACTTAAAAGTTGTTAAGAGTAAAATGGAAATTTCATAATATGTAGGTGGTAGAGGTCTAGCCGAAGGGGGTATAAGAATGATTTTTCGATATGGTTAAAGCTTGCAAAAGGAAACCGAAGCCCAAAAATGGGTCTGAAATGAAAGCCCAAAGCCCACAATAATATAAAGACATTCTCCATCTTAACAGCTTCGAATTTCATCATTTTGCATTGAATTGAAGTCAGTGATTGAATTTTAGTGTTTAGAAATCATAACAAAAATGGTGGAAACAGAAACGTACCCTGAAACACAACCACATTTCAAAAAACCTAGAATATCAGAAGAAACCCATTTCAATAATAATGTTAACTTGAAGACGAAGACTCAACTATGCAGAAGATTCATGCAAGGTGTGTGTTTTCTTGGTCCCAAATGCAACTACGCACATGGATCCTCCGAACTCAGAACAACAACAACAACACCAAAACTCTGCAGATTGTTTTTACGCAACAAACACTGCTCTTACGGACACACTTGTCGTTTCCTTCATCACTCTTCTCAACAATCACGTATGTGTTTTTCTATAACCCTATACATCAATACTTAGTTTTTACTACACTTTGATCTTGTTTGTTCTTTTGTTAGTATCACAACGAAATGAGTTTTTTTTCTTCATAATCTGGTGATTTTTGTGCTTGTTTAATAATGAGGTTTTCATTTTTTTATATGAAGTAATAAAATGGGGGTTTCATTTTAACCATTACTTGGACTGAGAAATTGTGTTATTATACAAGCTGAAACAGTTGTGAACGAATTTACCTAGGTTGCTATGATGGTGTTTAAATATTTCAAAATAAATCATGTTGGTTCTTCTAGTGCAGAGTTGATTGCTTACTTTTTAAGTAAAGTCTCAAATTAGTCTAGGGCAGAGTTTGGATTGACTAATGAACAATTTATCTGTGCTTATTTTGTTGGCATAAGCACTTGATAGAAGGAGTGTTTAACAGAGCTTATAAAAATAGCTTATGAAAATGTTCGTAAACCGCTTTCAAGGATAGTTTATAAAAATAGCTTATAACTTATATGAAAATAGTTATTTCCTCTTTGAATGCAGAAATAGTTTATACATAAGTGCTTAATTATGTTGTTCATCCAAATAGGCCCTAGGTTCAACATCACTTCCTTGAAAGCGTTTTGTGTTTCAATAGAGATTATATGGTGATTCAATACAATATAGAGCTGTTTGTCTTAATAAAATATGACTTGGGACTTTGTGAATGCAGAACCTGTGGTAATGAAGAATCCGGGATGCAGGATGATGCAAACTTGTGCTGCTGCTGCTGCTGCTACAATTGATGGCAACTCTTCTGCCCAGAACAAGATAATGCAAACTTCTACTACTCCTACTACAAATGCCTCAACCAGCACGGTGGCAACTAGCTCTTTGCATAAGAATGGACCCTATGGTGTTAAATTCATATTCAAGAAAAAGGAATTGCAAAAGATCAGTGGCATCTATGCTGATTGGATTTAAGATGTATTGCCGCACCATAGCGCTAAGCAAACTGGACTAGTGGAGACTTGGTTATTTCTATTGAGGAATGAAGGGAGAGATTTAAGAGTTTTACTTCACTAGTTGTCTGACCAAATTTGTTTTGAGGAACGTGCTACAGTTTTATTTTTTCCCTTTTAGCTTTTTGGCACAAGGTATATGCTTCAATCTTTCGTGCAAATATGTGTATATACATAGCCTTGTAAATTTGTTACTCTAAGATGTATTGGCACCATGACACATCATTTGGAATATATTTGATTCAATTTCCAGTAGGAGTGTTCAATTGATTTATCAGCAACCCATGACTCACCCGAACACGAAAAACCTGAAACCTGTTCTAGAATCTGGTTTTGCGGACGGGTTATTTCAGGTCATTGAGTTAAATGTGGAAGTTGAATACACAATGGTCTAGACTCTTTGATGTGTTTCTTTGAAGGACAAAAATGAATATTTGCACTATCTAATGTGTAGCTAAGAAGTATACAAGTAATCTATACTAACTTTGACACTCATAAAGCTGAGTTCACCGATTCCAGGAATCCCTTTGTAAAATTTGAATAGATAAGATGGCAAGTTCTATAAGCTTAAACAAAATTGATTTGAACATGAATACAGAAGGAATACATGCTCTAATACTTGTACAATAAAAATGCATATTTGGCTCGTTGCAGTAACTGAATACAAAAGCTTGCATTAATGAGATGCATGATATCATTGAAATCAGAAGAATATGATACACAATGAAATGCAATTGTTGCTTTCTATTGTTGTTCATGTATTATCTTCAGAGGATCTCACCCATCTGATAGTTGACCGAGCTAAGGCGTCCATTGGATCGACACATTTCTTGAGAAGAGGATCATCGTGCGGCAAGACATCTCGTATTTCATCAGAAGCAAGGATGATAAAATTAACTGCCCTCACCAAAAGAACTTGAAGTGCAATTCTCAATAGATTGCATGTCCCTTCCATGTCCTTTCGGTTCAAAGCTTCGATTGCAGGTATCACTGTGTGCTCCATAGTTGCTCTATCAGGTAGGACAACCTCAAAGCCCTGATTATATAATAAGATGAACACATCCAAATATCTATAGCTTGTCAACACAATTCAACATGATATTTCTAATCTAAGCATTGCAATCTTTGAAGAAAAAGTGCAAAACAACTAAAATACTGGTTTATTTCAACTCCAGAAACTAGAGATTGAAGTCTTTTTTATCAAAGTTTGATGGTGAATTGGATCTTCATCACGAGATAGAAAACACTGTTCCAGTGTTTTGTTTTGGCATATGAGAAATATTGTTAGCATTTGTCAAATAAATTTAGAAAAACAAGTTATATATTCATTGCAAACATATAATCCTATTGGACAGGAACATAGTTCCCAACAATTTGAGCAGATATGAAATTGAGAAGTCATGAATAGATAAAACATTAAATCAGGCATCTCACTTTTAACAAAAGTCTCAGCTAATCACTTCCATCTATCACATTTACCATTATAAATGATAGGTTCCTATAATCCATATAAGTAAAAATGAATGCCTTCAGCCATCACATCTTACACTATTGTCACAAAAAGAAGTTACATACAAATCTGTTGAAACTCTAGCATGCTGCAGCTATTCAATTCAGATAGTCACAAGGAACCAAGAAGAAAGCAACTAATGTCCAAAACTCCAAATTTAGTTTATAAAGTAACTCCAAGGGAAGGGTCCCTTGTAATCGAAAGTTCGGGCCAGGTGATAAGTAGAGTCTAACAAAAAATTGTTCTAGCAAGAGTTCAAACATGGGTACTTCCGTTCAATTCGACATTCACTAGTAACAACTTCAGTCCAACCATTTGGTTTAGCATTTAGTAGTTTATAAATGAGATTAAGGCTAGCAAGCTATTTTAAATGTAACAAAAACAATAAAAAGGTAGGGAAATTACTTCATTTTGAAGCTTCTCCTTATAAAAACCAGCTGCCAGAGTTGCATTTGTTGCAAGCACACCAATCCTCAAAGGACTACCAGCTTCAAGTGGCTTTAACTTAGCTTCCTTAAGCTCCTTAGCAACACATTCAGCCATATGAAGAAATGGAACAGAACACCCTTTAGATACTTGTTCATACCAACAATGTGACACATTACAAGGCATGACTATGCAACTAGCCCCAGAATTCTCAAGAAAAATCCTCTTATTTATAAGACTCTGCACAATATTTGAAGAATCAAGTTTCAAACTTTCCAAACTCCTTTCATAGGAAAGAAGCTCCTTATTCAAAAGTGGATCAGAACAAAGCAAAAAAGGAATGGCACTTTGTCCATCTTGTGAACTCAACTCAACAAGCTTCCTTAGAAACTTGAGAGTTGCATCAACAGACATGCCTCCAATTATGCCAACAGTGGTTCCTTGAGAACCAAAAGGAGTAGCTGGATCATTCCTTCCAGAAGCAACAAGGTTTGAGGAAAGAAGCTTCTTTGAAAAATCACCACTTTCATCTGCATTCAATATAACTGAAGGTGGGGGTGTAGATAGAACTTTCCAAGACCTTGACTTGAACAAGTACCTATGATTAGGATTACGATTAAGATTGGGAGTACTTACACAACCCAATAATGTTTGTGATTGGTAACACATAGACATTGCCAACATCACATCAAACACCCCAAATGGTTTCTTTTTCTTTTTCTCTTTGAATCTTACAACCCCATTGGAATTGATGGTTCAAAAGTAAGAGATAACGAAAAAGAACCAAACTTTAGAAAACCCCTTTTGCTGCAGACATGTGATTTTACAATTTCACCATGTTAAAACCCATAATCAGCATAACATGGCTCTTTTTCTCAAATGAGTCAGTGACAATGTCACCCATATATTTATAATAATTAATACCAAAAATCAATCTATAATAATAAAAAATAATAAAATGAAATATACTTTATCTTTTGTTCTTCACCGACCCTTTTTTATCTCTAATCAGATCTTCACAAATTCTTTTGGATTCTTCTAAATTATAAAAGATAAAATAATGTTGAAATATCATTGTGAGTATATAAGGGTTCAATTATATATAGTGTAAATTCAGCCTATTTTATCTTTGGTACAAAAATTACTATTTTTTCTAAATAAAGCTCATGTGAAGTATATTGGTGTAATCTTATAAATAAATGTTTATAAAGTGAAATTGATATAGAAACGTGTAGAATCTTCTAACATGGTTAACGATAAAATTCTAATCTGTAACAAGAGACAGGAATTCATCAGAACCCAAAATTCATTATACTGTGATTTCATCAGAAATACAAAATATTCAGAAATGGACCATATAGATAGACACGTGATAAGCATTGAAGAATGTTGTTGCCATGTGCATTGCTAATGTCACGTTTCATATTGGTTGTGTTTGTTTTCAACTGGGCTCCACTTGTGAAATAAATATTTAATTTAATTTATATAAATATTAAATAAAATTTTATTGTATTATTGTAAAAAAATTTAAACTGTCAGTCACTCAATTTTTTAATGAATCATCTGAGTTTTATATAAATTTAAGTGACGGGACACATGTAAATCTTAATTAACCAACGAGGGTGTCCTAAAAAATTTGTGTTTTGAAAACATCATTTAGATTTAGATAACTTGTTTTTCTTGTATGCATCTGTCTTTTTATTTTTCCTGCATGAAGAAATAAGTCACGTATTTGGGCCACGGCCCATCAAGTATCTCGTGTAATGGGTATGAACTTCAGTTGCGCATTGTGAATTCTCGTTTAATGGGCCTGGACTTACGGTGATGAAGTTCACCTACATGAAAAAGCGAATCTTATCGTTTATGGAGGTTATTCCGGAAAGAATTGTTCGGAAAAGATTAGTCCAACAACATAGAAGATGATGATTTATAATGTATTAATTATTATGGTGTATTATTTATAATATATTAATTATTAATTATTTATAGTATATTATTATTTAAAAATATTTATGGTGTATTAAAAAAATAGTGTGTATCGAAAAAGTTGAAGAAAATTATTCCAGTAACATATTTTTATGATATTAATATTAATTATAATTATTCATATTTGATCGGTGTCAAAAATATTTGTAGTATGGCGCATGTTTTATCCACAGTAGTGATTTATCCATATATATTAACATTTCTAAAAATAATAAAATTTTAAAAAATGGTGTGTACTAAAATTTTTTTTTAGAAAGTTTTCTGGAAACATCCTATGTACCGAAAATTTTTTCAATTAAGTTTTTCTATAATACAAATTTTTTACTTTGTACCAGAAATCTTTTTTAAAATTTACCGATAAAAACTTTCAGTACCAAAAATTTAAAAAAAGTTTTTCGGAAATAAAGTGTGTACCGAAATTTTTAAAAAAGAGTTTTTCAGAAGTTAACGAAAAACTTTTACCTATCAAAAATTATTTTTCTGGCTCCAAAAAAAAGTAAAATAATAAAAAAATTAACTTTAATTTGGTAAAATAATAAATAAATAAAAATTGAAGATATAATTGCCATTTTCATAAAATTATGAGAATATAGATATAAAAATTGAGGTACTGGATAAAACTGTTTGATCTATGATTCAATGTATCAAATTTCTTTCCAACTTTTGCGATTTGAGTTGTATTTATGAAGTAACAAAATTGTTTATTGATAATATAATAATATAATAATATATTTCCATATAATTGAGCATACGTGGGATAATTTAATATATCATCTGTTTTTTTTTTTTCGAATATAATTCTTCTATACAATATGTATACTTGTAAGCAAAACTCTTACCTATTAAAAAATTAGTTATATATTATTAAAATATTTTATTATAGTAATTATAACATTAAATTTTTATTGAAATTATGCATTCATTTTAGAAAATAAAAGAATTAATAAGGGATATTTTTTAATAATGATATTAAATAGATTTGAATTTAGTGATCTTCATTTATATTTGAGATTTAAAAGTTATGATAATTATAATAAAAAAATAAAATAATGATGACTTTAATTTTTTTTGACAGAAAATAAGTTTCATTCAAATGTTATGTTTTATTAAGCGCCTGTTGAGACATACTTCATCTATATTTTGAGATCAAATCTAATTATTAATAAAACACATTAACAATACACATAAATATTTCAAAAGCTGATAAGAAATAACAAAATCAAAACTTTAATCTAACAATTAAACTAATTTCTTTCACATATGACAGATAATAAAAAATAATGTAAGATTCATAATCTTTAATCCACTTCAATATTTGATGGTAATTGTTCGTATCAACTATAGGTGATTTGTAATATAGTCAATTCAATCACATGTTTTACAAGTGATAAATAAAATTGACAAAGTGTTAAATTAAGTGATTGTCTCGATAAACTCTTACTCAATATATGATAACCACCAAATGAATTATTTACCTATGTAAACACGAGCTAAGACGAAAATATAAAATTATCACATCACGATGACGAGTAAATCAACATTACACTTAGACAATAAAATTATATATTAAATAAATAAAAAATTAAATTAGTGTATAAAAAAATTAATTTAAATAAAACATGAGAATAAAATAAAAAAAATTTGTTTATAAATAAAGCATAAAAGAGTATTAATTAATTAAAATATTTCAAAGCTAATAACCATTGGACCGAATCAACAATTAGTCAGTAAATTGATTGAGTTGATGGGCATGTTGTTTTGAAAGTTTCATGTATATAAATGTCATCAACTTTTTATTTTTCAAGAAAAATTAGTAATGCTAATAAAAAGTATATTTAAAAAAATAATAAATACATGTAATAATTTAAAATGAATTTATATTTAGTGACAAAAATTTTCTCAAGTATTTTTTATTATAGATTTTCTTTATTAGTGTAATCTTATTCAATAAGTGTTATACATTAAACATGATTTAACCACATTAAAAAAATTTAGTCTGTTCTACTATTCTTAATTTTTATTGGTTCTCAAGTGATGTTTAAAATTTAGGACTAGTGAAACGTTATTTATTCAATTTGTGGTGAGCATATAACTAAATAAATCAATATAAACAGGTTATAAATCAACAAGTAGTGAGTGATCTTTCAACAAACCAAAGGAATTAAATTCCACACACAACCTTTGGTTCTTCAGTGAAGCCATTAGTTTTCGGAAAACGAACAATTTATTTGTTTTTTCAAAAAAGACATATTCAAGCTAAACTTCTAAATTAAAGCAAAATAGAAAATTGAATGGTTGAGAAAAGAAGCCATTTTAAGTCTAACTCGGAAATTATATATAATCTATAGTTCTTTGATAAAAAATAATTCAAATTATAAATTTAATAGTTTTAACTAATGAGTAAGCCATCTTAAATCTCCTTTAAAAAAAAATGAGAAAAATGATATGCATTATCTTTATAAAATAATTTTACATTTATGTGCAATAAAAACCATGTATTATTGTATTCTGTTAAATTACCATATTTTTCCTTAGTGTTTGCATACGCATGTAGGAATTTTGATGTAAAAATACCACTGTTCTTAGTAGAGATGTGAAAGAAAGAGTATATCAACTCAAATATGATCAATATTTCATTGGATATGAGGATAAAGGGCAACACTAAGATTCTTGTTGTACAAAATAGTGGATAACGGACAATATAATTAATTATGGTTGAATTTATAATAGATAACTCATAATCTAATTTATAATATTTGAAGTGTAGCAAAATTAATAGTCAAATTAATTAAAAATATAAAATAATAATAAAAAATCTAATTTATGACATTTGAAGTACGGTAAAATTAGCTGTTGATCTAATTGAAAAATATTAAATGATATCAAAAAATATTTTTAATTAATATTTAAAATATTTTAATTAAGATAATAAAAATAAAATGCTATAAATTTAAACACTACTTTTATACTTCAAATAGTTTATCAAAAAACATTATAAATTAAAAAATAAAAATACTATAAACTCGTGAAAAAGATAATTGTCAAACAAAATTATTATCTTAATGTTATAAGTTATTTTTTTTAACTTTCTTTAACATTCTACTTTCTCTTTCTTTGAGTATAAGTTAAAAATATTAAAAAAATAATGTCACAAATGTAAGTTTCCAAAATACCCTTCAATTAAGGTGAGTTTTAATTTCTAAATATTTTTAATTTCAAGAAACAAGTTTCTATAAATGAAGTTTTTAAAAAAGCATTAGTATTTTTAGCTTATAATCAAGACCAAATTAAACATGGTTTCACTTAATTCCTTGGAAATAAAATCCACATAGTAATTGTTTAATATGATAAATGCCTAAAATTCACTAAATTACAACAAAATATTAAAAAGAGTATAGTAAATATTTTTAGCATTTCACGATGTAGTTAAATATTGTTCTAGTTTGTCGGAAGAGGTTGTTCGTTGGTAAATAATTAATTTATACTCACAAAATCGTAAGTTCAATTTCTTTTTATAATAACTTCTTTAACAAATAATATAAATGCTTTGTCAGTGTTATTTGAACATTAATACTCTAATTCCGACGAGTCTTAATAATCAAACTTATCTAATTTTTTTTACAAAAAATATTACCTGTCATTTTTGTAATGCTATAATAGAAGCTGCCAAAATCTAAAACCAATTAGGTGTTCATCTTTCTCTTCACTTGAAACAAAAAGAAAAATGAAAGCTCTTACCTTAATCTTCACATTCTCCATAATTGTTGTTTTCTCACAGGTAACACCAACAATGGTCACTCGAGATAAACCTCAAATCAACCAACCTTCCATGCTTAATGATATCAATTCACAAGTAATTAAATTTTATATATTCTTCTCTTTATTAAAATTATAATTATTATTATATAATTCAAAACATTAAACTTTTAGTTCATTAGTATCTCTTTTCCCCTAAAGTTTAGCCACTGCACACATGAATGTTTTATGTACCTAGATTAATTGCATATCTTAAATAAAAGACTATAAATATGATTTTATTTGCATATGTTGTAGAGTAGTAGCTGCAATTACCTGGTCACCATAAAAACAAGCTGCGATTCTCCATTAAATACAACAGATCAAATTGATATTGTATTTGGAGATGCTGATGGCTCTGAGGTAATTCATTCCTTTCTCTATTATCAACAATTTACCATACATGTTTCTCTTCTTCTTCAATTTTTGTTGCACCAAATAATATTAATTTTAAAATTTGTGACTTTGTTGTTAATTGATTACGCCCTCAGTTTCTAATTAATTGTTGCTTTTGAAAAAAATTCAGATTTTCACCACATATAATGAAAATATTTTGATTAGGCAGTAATAAAAATTAATTCCGTAAAATTATTTTTTATTAAAAGTAAGTTGAAGCTAAAATTAGTATTTTGAATTGGTATAGATTTTGACTTTAAACATAATTTTTATACTAAAATTTATAAATCTCCAGTACTCCGATCAGAGTTCAAAACCAAAATTTATATATGATATTGTTTAATTCTTAATTCAGTAATAATTATTTAATTATTTAATATGGTGACGAATTACAATTGAATTAAATGACAAAAATATCATCAATATATTACTTTTAGTCTCTTATAAAAGAAGTAACATATTAGTTGAAATATATATTCAATTACTACTATAAATAAAAATAATTACTTTTATAATTATTAAAAAAGTTATTAAGTGTAATTAATTTTTTAAATTTGGTGAAATTTATGAAATTATGTAAAAGAGTAAATGCAGGTATTTTCTCCAAGACTGGATGAACCAGATTCAGGAGCATTTGAGCAATGCACAACGGTTTCATTTGAGATAGAAGGAAAATGTCTTAATAAAATATGCAAACTTTATCTATATAGAAGGGGTTCAGATGGTTGGTTACCAGAGCTTGTCACTGCATATGACTATCTTGCCCTTCCTGTCCCTTTTTATTACAACACTGACATTCCTGATGATGGTGTTGGCTATGGCTTCGACTATTGTGCTTAATTTAATTATTACTATTATTATTGTTCATTAATATGGTCATGATATATAGAACAAACATACGCTTCAAATAAGCTTGCTTCTAATATGTGTTTTATGTACATAAGTAAGCAACTTATAAATAAATGTATTGCTTTATAAAATATGAATGATCAATAACATTATCTTCTCTTATATTAGATTTAGATACATAGATCATAACAAACAAAATAAAATTATTTTATTATATCATGTGTGTGATATATATTTAATTATGATATAATATAATATATCATAATTAAATGAATAAATTATGAGTATAAATAACTACATATTATTTTTTTAAATTAACTTGCAATACTATTAATGGTATGATTTATATACGTTATTCGTCTAAATGTATCTTATATTATTAATCAATTACAATCGTTAGATTATTAGAGATTTTTGATTTGTACTATAACTATCTTTAGATTCTTGCATGCAAATAGTTATATGTATACAAATAGTTATGATATGTTCATAATATACAACTTTTATATTTATAGTAGATTGCAATCAAACTCTACTATTAAATAATATAAATTAAAAAAATGCTAAAAAAATAATAACGAATAATCAAATAATTCAATTTTTTCAGATAAACTAAATAAATATACCATAATATGATATATATTATATTGAAAAATAGTATAAAATAATTGTTCTAATATATGCTATTAAAGTATTATATTATTTCTAAACATTTATTTTCTTATTTGTCCTATAACACACATGTCATGTTTTAGGTTATTATTTTCGACATATGATCTAATATTTGTCCCACGTACACTTTGACTTTGGGCTCATACATTATAGATGTGTTACAAAAAAATCAATTTAAACTTCTGTCGTAACACAAAACTCTTCCACCTCCTCAAGAGATTCTAGATGTGCTTCATAAAACTCAATAATTATTTTTACCAATGGAACACAAATTTTATTCAAACAAATTTTTTGAATTTTGAATTTTTTTTATTATAATAAAGGACAATTTAGATCATTTATAGTTTTATTGAATATTTAGTGTAGATATAAATTAATTTCAAATGTCATTTATTTGAAAGTTCAAATTTTTCCATGTTAGTTTTTTTTAAACTACATTTTAAAATTAATGATACAAAATAGTAAAATACTTAACTCTCAGTGAATATTTGTGTCCCTATCTAAACCTTAAAACTTATTTACACTTAAATATGGTAAATTCCTCTAGTATTTATTTTAGGCCAATAGATGAAGTCATCATCCCGTAATATTTTAGGGTTATTGAAGAAAGGGGTACAATGAAAGGTTGAAACAAGTAAATAATGCTAAGGTTGAGATTCGGTTGCACTAGTTTTTATTTTATTTTAAATGTCTATGTCTATGTTACAAAGTGATGCTTTGAGGTGCTACAACATTTAAATGCAGAATATAAATAAAAGGTGTTTGTCAACATGAAAAAATAAAATAATTTAACACATGAATTTTAGCTCATAATAAATATAACATAAAACATACACAAAGAATAGAGATATAGATCTATTACAACTTAATATAAATGAAATAGAAATAACCTAAGTTGAATGACCAAAGAGAACTTGTGATTTTTCAAACACAAATTTCTCTAGTAGGTGATACAACACCTCACTCTGATTGTGCTATGGAGGAATAAGAAAAAAAAAAGACATTGTATGAAAATGGGGGCTCGAGGTAGGTAATAGAGGAGCATCAACCAATCATACCTAGGGTTGAGAGACTTTATATTTATATTTTCTCTATTTACATATTGGGCCAATGCTAAAATGATAATGAACGAGAAAAGCCCAAAGAATAAGGAATATTCCTTATTATTTGCAATTCGCACCAGTCACCTAGATTGCAAACCATAATTTTTCTCATATCTACAGTATTTTTGTCAATCTCTCAACTTTTGCTCAATAGTCAAAAGCCTTCAATTATGATCAAGATAAATCAATCACACATTGATGCTACATCATTTTGCAACACCTTGTAGAGTATTAAACATGTTGGATCTTTCACACTACACAAACCACATGAAATTTAACAAATAAATGCACACAATTGTGTTTGACTTTAATTAACACTAAAACTTAGTATTCTTAAATAATCTAAACAAACTAACGTAAATTTCTCAATTATCATATAATAGCTTATTGTAAAAACTTTAATAACTCTTATTTTTTAACTCTTAGAGGCATTAGATATACTAGGTTATTTAATTGTAATGTTCCCTCTTTGGAAAAATCAATCAATGAATAAAATAACATTTTACTTTGTACCTAGTTTTCTCACCTTCTTCACCTATGATAATTTAGAATCCCTAATTTTTATGGTTTCATAGTTTTAGTAGAAAAGTTTTTATCAATTAGTGCTTTCATAGAATGGTTGGCAATAATAAAAGAGTTATAGTTAAATAAATCTATGAATTATTAGTTAGTATATATAATTTTTTTTCGATAAAATATATAAAATTAGTATAATTGTTATAAATAATGAAATAATGTTTTTTTTTTAATGAAATTATCTTTTCTAAAATACAAAAGTTGACAAATAGTGATTTACATAAAAATAACTGTTACTTTATTGGTTTAGAAAATAATGTACCAAAATCTTTTAATTTATGAATATACAGGAGAAGTTCTCGTCTAAAAAATATTTTACTAAGAGTACTTGTTAACGAATTAAAAGAGAAAATTTTGTATTGAAGAAACCAAAATTTAAATTCTTAAAAAGTTAAATGCACAAATTTCCATGCAATTTTGATATTAAATGTCTATAGATCACTAGCAAGTGTTGCCATTAAAAGAAATTAAATTTAACATATCTATTTTATGTGTATATAAATATGCTCAATTTTAATTTTTACTTTTTCAAGATAAATTAAGATTTTCTAATCCCTCTAACATTATTTATAAATAAAAGTGAGTCAATCAAAATTAATATTTTATTTAAAATATGAAACAAATAAATCAAATTTTATTAATAAATAAAGAATATATTTAGTTTATTTGAAAAAAATTAATAAATACTTCTAATTAATAATTTGAAAAAGACATATATTTAGTTTAAGGACAATTTTTTCTCAAATAATTAACGTGGAATGAAATATTATTTATTTCAGCTTGTGGTGAGTATATAACTAAAAAAAAAAAATATAAACAGGTCATAAATTAACAATTAATCAGTGATCTTTCAGCAAAACAAATGAATTACATTTGACACACAACCTTTGGTTCTTCCATGAGGCCATTAAGGTTTTCGAATACGAACAATTTGTTTGTTTCTTCATGAACTATATAGACATATTGAAGCTAATATTTTTAAAATAAAACCTAAATAAGGAATTGAACGGCTAAGAAATCAAAATCCATTTTAAGTCTAGTTCAGAAATTTATGTTGCCTCTAATCACTATTATAAACAACAATAATTACTTTTACTGTTATTAAAAAAATTAGTTATGTATAATTAATTTTTAAGATTTGATGTAAAATATGATTCAAATTTATTAAATTGTCCCCTTGAATGTTAACTCAATTACTGATATTAAATAGTTTTTTTTTATTAAAATAATGATATATTACAAAAACTAACATTAAATGAATCAAAAGTAGTTAAATTTTACTTATAACAGTGATCAATATTTTTTTTACCACTTATAAGGAGTACAATTTAATTGTACAATTTATAATTATTTTATAAAAATAATTCAAATTACAAATTTAATAGATCAAATTGGATAAACTAATTTAACATCCTTTGGAAAAACCATCTTGATCGCATAATAATATACAAGTATTACTATATAATTAGTCTTTCTATTTAGCTTTTACATTCCATAATTGTTTTACATTATGTTGGAATAATATTATTAGTTTCTTATTTCCATCGTATCACTTTTAAATTATTATTCTCACACACTTTGCAAGTACGATAATTCACAAATACCAAGTTCATTAGTAAAGAAAAAAATATTTTGTTGCAATTTTATGTCGTTTGAGCATACTATAATTTTGCGAAGTAATTTATCTCAATCAATAATTTTATATCGGATGTAGGGGAGGGAATAAGCCAGGTCAGGTCAGGCTTTGAAAGGCCTGAGCCTGGCCTACGATGAATTTTTGAGGCCTACGGCTTATGATAGACTTTTTTTTCGGTCTGAGCCTGGCCTACGGCCTATCATGGCCTGACCTGTAAGCCTATTTAAAAGCCTTATTCACATTAAAAATAATTTTTCTAACAAAATAATTTAAAAAAAAAATGAAACAAACACCCTTTAAACCCTAAAAAATGATTTTTGGTTTAAAAGAATAAATTTTTTATTAAAACAAACGCACCCATTATTACCTCTCAAACAAATGGTCTCAAACAAACTCCGATTATTACCTCTCAAACAAATCTTCTCGTGCAACATCATATTTAGTAATAATATATATATATATATATATATGTATATATAAAGGTAGTAAATAAACAATTATCTATAGCTACATGATGCTCTACACATATCGATTTATATGATTTTCCATATACCAATACTAATGTGTATATGTATATATATGTTAAATAAAAAAATGATTTTTCTAACAAAATAATTTTTTAAAAATATGAAACAATTTAAACCCTAAAAAATAGTTTTTGGTTTAAAAGAATACATTTTTTATTGAAACAAACGCACCTATTATTATCTCTCAAACAACTTAGAATATTACCTCTAAACAAATCCTCTCAAATAACTCGGAATATTACCTCTCAAACAACTCAGAATATTACCTCTAAACAAATCCTCTCAAACAACTCAGAATATTACCTCTCAAACAAACTCATATTCAGTAATAATAAACAATTAGGGTTTCTAAATTTATATACTAATAATATATATAAAGATAACAAATAAATAGTATTGATTTTTATAAAATATAAAGTAACAAATAAATAATATCGATTTTTATAAAAAATATGTTGTTTTCATACATGTTTGTTGGAGTGAGTGCAATGGAAATTAGAAGAAGAAAAAATAGAGAATGGAATACATATAAAATATATATAGGTCGGCCTGTCAGGCCTAATAGGTTTTTTTACAAGCCTGAGCCTAACCTATTTATATAAATAGGCTTTAAAAACAGCCTGAGCCTGACCTTTTTATTAAACAGGCTAGGCCAGACCAGGCCATAAGTAGGCCAAGCCATAGGCCCCTGTCGGACGGCCTAGCCTATTCCCATCCCTAATCGGATGGTTCATATCATACAATCAATTTTACTATGTGAAATATTCTCAATTTTCAATTTTACTTTAAACTTTAATATAAGCAACACAAAAAGCTCAAATTTTTTAGCCTCAAATATAAGCTCCTAAAACAACCTTAAATTAAGGCAAGTTGTATTTTTGAAATACTTTTTTAATATGATTGGACAACTTTCCATGGAAAAACACTTTGAAAATGCCCTTCTATATTTATGAGATCAACAATATTAATAGTATTTAATTAAATTTTTAATAAATATAAAATTAATTACTTTTACTTATAACTCCAACACCCCATAACCAACAAATATAAATATTATAATAAAATATTAGAAAAGAGTATAGTGTACATATTGTTAGCATTTGATGGTGTAGTTAAATATTGCCCCCAACTTTAAAATGTCCAACAATATCTAAAATGAATTAAGTGTTTCTCCTTCTCTTTTCTTGAAAGCAATTAAAAAGAGGTTATTTACAAAATCATGAAACTTTTTACTTTAATCCTCACATTCTCCATAATTGTTGATTTATCGCAAGCAACACCAACTTTGATCACTCAACATACAATTCAAACCAACCAATCTTCCACGCTTAACAGTATCGAGCGAGAAGTAATTAAATTTCATAGACTCTTCTCTTTATTAATAATAACATATATAATAGCTTTTTAATTTATATTTTTTTGCACTATATACATGTTTTAGGGTGATACATGCAATTACAAGATCACCATAAAAACAAGTTGCTATTCTCCACCATCTACAACCGATCAAATCGATTTGTTATTTGCAGACGCTCATGGCACTGAGGTACTACCTATAATATACATGTTTCTCTTCCTCTTAATTAAAATTTTGATAACAAAATTGGAGAAAGTAAAATAAATATTATATTGAATTAAACAAATTATTAGTATAATTAATTAATTACCTAGTGCACATAACTTGTATTATTAACTAACTAATTAATGTGTCTAATATTTGTCTCAAGTTAGAATATTGTGTTGACTATAGTTTGATTTTAAAAAAAAATAAAAAATAATTATGTTTCTAATAATAATATTTAATTAATTGAAGGTTTTTGTTCCAAGATTGGATGGTCGTGCTTCTGGGACGTTCGATCAATGCACGACAAGTATATTTAACATAAGAGGAAAAGCTTGTGTCGATGAAATCTGCAAAGTGTATGTATATAGACGTGGATCAAATGGTTGGATACCAAAGACTGTTACTGTAAATGACTATATTAACCCTCCTCTCACAATTTACCTCAACGTTTATATTCCTAATGATGGTGCTGGCTATGGCCACAACTTTTGTGGAAAAATTTAGTTTTCATATTAGGACTATTTCTTTGTTTTCTTTAATAAAGATAAGCTTATTGTGTTTCATAAAGAATTATATGTATGGAGGTTAGTCTTGAAATAAGCTTGCTTCTAATAAGTGTTTTATGCACTACTTAAGTAAGAAATATTTAATGATAAAAGATGAATGATTAAGTTGGGATGTTTCTAGTTGTATTCTATATATATATATATATATAAACTTCTCAAGTATTAATAATAGTATTCAATATTTCTTTTTTCGTTGTTCTTACATTAATATGCTATTAGATCTTCCATAATATTTGTTTGCATTTTCTACCTTTATTTTTTGATTTTTTTCGTCTTTTTTTTCGTTGTTTTCATGAGATGGATGTGAAAATACATATTCAGATTTTGTTACAAACCCTTCCAATTCATCATATATTCATCCTAATGAGAATCCAACCTTGATTCTTTTATTCCTTTGCTCAATAGCAAGAATCACATTTATTTTACTATTTCTTATTTTTATTTTGGAGTATCTTTGGCCGATTTTTAATATATATATATATATATATATATTTTTTTTTTTTACTTTGATATTTGAGATCCATTTATTCCAGAGTTTACTTTCTATTATTTTCTTTTACTCATTTTTGCAAAAAGAAAAAAGGAGAGGGAATTCAAGCCCATTTCTTTCTTAATATTATTGTTTCAATATTACTTGTTTTATTTTATTCATTTCCTTAACAAATCACATTCTATTTTTATTTTTGATATTGTTAGGTTAGACATCTTATCATAAATTTGAAATCGATACCTCACAATTGTGTGAATTACTTATAGTGGAATTTACCACATTTTATTATACGACTTAATTGTTGTGAATTCCTTTTTTTTTTTAAAAAAATCAATAAAAACCAACTCTCTTTTAAAATATGACTAATTAATTAGATGTAATATCTCTTTAATTTTAGATTTGTCGGGACATCAAGTTGTACAATTTGCTAGTTCGAAATTCTATATTTCAAGTAAATTAATCAATAATATTTTTTTTTACTTGTTAAGAATTAATTAGATGCACATCTTTTTTATCCTATAATCTTCAGGACACAAGCGATACAGTTTGCCAGTCTTTAATTTCACTTTTTTCCTAATTAACTAAAATAAACCAATGCACAAATATTTTATACTCAAAACTACGTTGTTTTGATTTTCTATTACACCGAAGGATACGTTTGAGTAGAGAAACACTCTATCAAGCTATATAATAATTTTCTTAGTTAACAATATTAACTTGTGATTTTCTTTAGTTAACAATTCATTTATCATATATTTGAACCATGTATATTTTGACATAATGTTTTCTTCATGAAAATTATGTAAAACTTGAACTTCAAATTTGAAATATTTGCATATATATTAAAACTTATTTTTTAACTTATCAAAAGTCCACAATAAATATTCATTTGTTGATGTTTTTTTGATATACTTCTATTATAATCAATATTATCATCATTAACAGATGTAGGGTTTTACACTATTTTATTCATAAAAAAAAAAGTTACATTAGTCTCCTCATACACAATAAATGTGTACAAATTTAAATTGCTTAGAACTAGAAAATATTTAATATAACAAATTTTGATGAAATATTAATAAATTATGAACTGACTCGTCATTTATTTCTTAAAATTTAAGTACCAATCAAATTTAGTCCACATATTTTTAAAATAGCAAATTAAATCTCTAAATTAAAGAATATAAAAACACTTGACAAAAAAAGAATATTAAAACCAATAAAAATTATATATACTAATTTAAATAGTTTTTTGCTGCGTCAAAACAATAATCCTATTAAATTGTGGTATAACATTTAAATAAATGAGTAAATTCATGGATATTTTTCAATTTAAAAACTAAATTACTATTTTCCAAATGTAAAGGACCAAATGGACCTATCTAAGGCCCTTTACCAAACATTCAATGTAGAATACAGATTCATAATTAAGGAAAAATACTCGCAAAACAAACTATAGAATAAAAGATTTGTTTTCATAAAATACAAAAGAAATTGTTGAGAAAACTTATTGACTTTTAAGATAACCGAATCCATTGCAGAAAGAAATTATAACGAAATGACCAAATCAACAATTATTGGATGATTTCTTAGTAAAGGAGAAGAGTTAGTGAATTTACATTCAACATACACCCTTTTGTTCTACCATGAAGCCATTAATGATTCCAATTTCCAAAGACGTACAATTTGCTTTTTTTTTTTTCTTCTATTAATAACTACGTTTCCTTAAAAACAATTACTTTTCATGGCATGTGTAAAGACATATTTAATCTAATGCTACTATATATTAAAATCAAATTCATAGAGTACATTAAGTACAATTTCAACATCGTTAAAAAAAATAAAAATGAATGTGTGAATATATTCACATCATATAAATTAATAATATAGAACGATACAATATCTATAAATAATTTGACAAAATTAAGGTGATCGGAATATTCATGTCTTCGAATATGCAACTTGACGACCTAACGATTGGTTGAATCATGATCGAAGTTGATTTGTCAATCTAAATCAAAATAACACAATAATAAAACGGAAAAACAACAAATTTTGCATTAAGACTAGAAATCAGACAATATCGATTTGATACTATGAAATCACTGGAAAAAAAATAAAAGAAAATTTTAATTTGTATAGAAACCACTTATTTAAGTTAAAATAGGGAAAATGAAGCACAACGATGATTCTAGGTCATAAAATGACTCAAAACCACCTCTACTTTTAATCACCTTCAAACAATTTAATTTATATATTTAACAATTTACTATCAATTTAATCTCTCACATTAATATCGAAATTACAATTTAACCACGTATCATGAAAAAGACTGAAATGAATAACATTTAACAATTTTAAAATACCGATAATCTCATAGACCTATTAGATTGCTCTACAAAATTAAGCACTATTTGAGTGGTTTACACAAGATTAAAAAAAGAATATTGTGTATTGTTAGCATTTAATGGCGTCGTTAAATATCGTCCTCCTTTGTAATACTATAATATAACCCAACAATATCTAAAATCAATTAGGTATTCCTCCTTCTCTTCTCTTTGATACAAAGAAAAGAGGTTAACAAAATCATGAAAGCTCTTACCTTAATCCTCACATTCTCCATAATTGTTGTTTTGTCACATGCAACACCAACAATGTTCTATCGACATAGACCACCTTCTCACATTACCAAACCACAAGTAATTAAATTTTATATACTCATCTCTTTATTTTTATTTTCTTTTAAATACTAATTAACCCAAACACAGAATATATCTTTTTAATTCACTTGGCCTCAACCTGAGTGGTTATAAACTAAAAAAGAAAAGGTTGTTAGTTTTGTTATATGGAGAATTAAATCCATAAACTCTTTATTAGTTGTGTTATTTGAGCTAATCATCTTACATCAATGGTCTACACTATTTTTAATTATTAAAATGATATTTTATTGCATATTTAATAAAAGGCTGTATATATGTTGCAGAATGGAACATGCAAATACACGATCACCGTAGAGATAAGATTCCTTCCTCAAGCAGATACAAAAAAACTCAGGGTCAGTATGTTTTTTGGAGACGCTAAGGACCTTTGGGTAATTCTATTCTCTATTACGAAAAATTAAATTAAGCATATAATATTTAATTTTGTTTAATGAAGTAAAAATGAATTTAATTGCAGATTCATACCGAATCTGATATCTTCACGCAAAACGGGACAAATATATTTAAGACAACGGAACCATGTCTCGACAAAATCTGCAAAGTGAGGCTAGCTCGGGAACCATTAACATCGCATTTTCTACCTATGAAATGGATAGCAGATTATGTCACCATAGAAGACTCTAAGAACCCTCCTATCACATTTAATTTTCCCAATGACACTTTTGGCTTTGAAGACTATAGGAGCAACTATATATTTTGATTTTAATTACGTTCCTAAACTACTCTACTATTGTAATAAACTTTTTTTAACAAAGATAAGTTTATTATATTTCATAAAATATAGAAGCTAAGGTTTCTTCTATAATAAGTGTTTTATGTACTACATAAGTAACAAATATTTAATGATTAAGTTGCATGTTTGTAATGGTGTCGTTCGTCACCATGTTGCTACTTTTATCGTCTCATATTTTTGTTACATATTGGAATGTTCCTAAACTTCTCAATTATTAATAATAGTATTTAAGATATATTTTCATATATATAGTCTTTAATTCTCTCTTTCTTTACAATTTTAAGTAATGTGAGACTTTTTCAATATTCTTTATTTTCAACCAGACTCATTAATCTCCACATTGATTGAAATGGATGCATCTTCAACTTCCATTGTCTACATCGACAATCATAGATCAAAAGAACTATCATACTCCACCATAAAAAGTATACTCCACTTGAATTTAAACTACTTTAAGAATTTTCATTTGAAGGTAAACCACTTCAAAAATGTTCACTTAAAGTTAAACAATTCCAAGAATCTTCACTCAAAGCTAAACTGATGATTGTATCAAAAATAAGTATATGAGATATCGTATCCACAAGGACTTGTGCAATATATAGCCGTTCAACAAAGTTATGGCTCTAAGTGAATTGTAGTATGAAAGTTTTGTTCATGAATTCAATTAGATAAAGAAAAACAACAAAAGTAATGTAAATTTAACGGTGACATTAATTTGTTGGGGTTAGATTTCATCAATCACTTTCTCATGTACCCTATCGATCAATTATATATATATATATATATATATATATATATATCCATATTAACATCAACATTGTCATTGCTGCTATTCACACGTTATGAATTTCTTAATAACGATGAGAGATCAAATGTTTTGCTTAAACATTTTTCTCAACCTCTTAATTAAAATTTTTGATAACAAAATTGGAGAAAGTAAAATAAAAATTATATTGAATTAAACAAATTATTACTATAATTAATTAATTACCTAGTGCACATAACTTGTATTAATAACTAACTAATTAATGTGTCTAATATTTTGTCTCAAGTTAGAATATTGTGTTGACTATAGTTTGATTTAAAATAAAAAAAAATAAAAAATAATAATTATGTTTCTAATAATAATATTTAATTGAAGGTTTTTGTTCCAAGATTGGATGGTCGTTCTTCTGGGACATTCGATCAATGCACGACAAGTATATTTAAAATAAGAGGAAAATTTGTATCGATGAAATCTGCAAAGTGTATGTATATAGACGTGGATCAAATGGTTGGATACCAAAGACTGTTACTGTATATGACTATATTGACCCTCCTCTCACAATTTACCTCAACACTCATATTCCTAATGATGGTGCTGGCTATGGCCACAACTTTTGTGGAAAAACTTAGTTTTCATGTTAAGACTATTTCTTTGTTTTCTTTAATAAAGATAAGCTTATTGTGTTTCATGAAGAATTATATGTATGGAGGTTAGTCTTGAAATAAGCTTGCTTCTAATAAGTGTTTTATGCACTACTTAAGTAAGAAATATTTAATGATAAAAGATGAATGATTAAGTTGAATGTTTGTAATGGTGTGGTTGTGTCCATGTTGGTACTTTAATCGTGGGATATTTTCTTTGCATATTGGGATGTTTCTAGTTGTATTCTATATATATATATATATAAACTTCTCAAGTATTAATAATAGTATTCAATATTTCTTTTTTCGTTGTTCTTACATTAATATGCTATTAGATCTTCTCTAATATTTGTTTGTATTTTCTACCTTTATTTTTTGACTTTTTCATCTTTTTTTCCGTTGTTTTCATGAGATGGATGTGAAAATACATATTCATATTTTGTTACAAACCCTTCCAATTCATCATATATTCATCCTAATGAGAATCCAACCTTGATTCTTTTATTCCTTTGCTCAATAGCAAGAATCACATTTATTTTACTATTTCTTATTTTTATTTTGGAGTATCGTTGGCCGATTTTTAATATATATATATATATATTACTTTGATATTTGAGATCCATTTATTCGAGAGTTTACTTTATATTCTTTTCTTTTACTAATTTTTGCAAAAAGAAAAAAGGAGAGGGAATTCAAGCCCATTTCTTTCTTAATATTATTGTTTCAATATTACTTGTTTTATTTTATTCATTTCCTTAACAAACCGCATTTTATTTTTACTTTTGATATTTTTAGGTTAGACATCTTATCCTAAATTTGAAATCGATATCTCACAATTGTGTGAATTACTTATAGTGGAATTTACCACATTTTATTATACGACTTGATTGTTATGAATTCCCCTTTTTTTTAAAAAAAAAATCAATAAAAACCAATTCTCTTTTAAAATGCAATATCTCTTTAATCTTAGATTTGTCGGGACATCAAGTTGCACAATTTGCTAGTTTGAAATTCTATATTTGAAATAAAAATAATCAATAATATTTTTTTTACTTGTTAAGAATTAATTAGATGCACATCTTTTTTATCTTGGAATCTTCAGGACACAAGCGATACAATTTACCGGTCTTGACTTTCACTTTTTCGCAAGTAACTCAAATAAACCAATGCACAAATATTTTCTACTCAAAACTACGTTGTTTGATTTTCTATTACATTGAAGGATACGTTGGAGTAGGGAAACACCCTATCAAGCTATACAATAATTTTTTCTTAATTTATCCCCTTTATAAACAAAAATTATAAAATGATAAATAATATTTAAATATTATTTTTATTTTCGGGGTAAAATAAACATATTAAAGTCTACATTAATTTTACAAATTTAATTAGAGGTACCATTTTTTGAACTATTTTTCAAACGAATTATACTAATATCTTCTTTACGCAAAATACACACTCACAAATCTAGAATATTATTTTGAAGACTTTTTTAAAGGTTTTCTCAATGTTTTTCAATAAACAAACAATAGGTTCAACTTCCTATTTTGAATAAACTTACACAATTTTATTTTGATTCGTTATATCCTTTCGTGACCGAATAATCAAGCATTTTTTATTAAATGAGCACAACTGTGGACTTTTTATGCTTTAAATTATGGCATTGTTTCAAATTTGCGTATTAGTGTTTTTTATTTATTTTTATCTTAACTTGCATTTTAGTTTTATTCTTTAATCTTCACGCATTTATAATTATGTATATTTATGTTTTTAGGTTTTCAATCAAAGTTTCTGGTTAAATTTTATTTCTGTAATTTTACTGCACTAACTTGTATTATACATTCATTTATAGTTTACTCTTCCGCATTCAACTTGTGATTTTCTTTAGTTAACAATTCATTTATCATATTTTTGAACTATGTATATTTTGACATAATGTTTTCTTCATGAAAATTTGTTTTATTATAATGAAGGACAATTTGGATCATTTATAGTTTTATTGAATATTTAGTGTAGATATAAATTAAGTTCAAATGTCATTTATTTGAAAGTTCAAATTTTTCCATGTTAGTTTTTTTTAAACTACATTTTAAAATTAATGATACAAAATAGTAAAATACTTAACTCTCTATGAATATTTGTGTCCCTAGCTAAACCTTAAAACTTATTTACACTTAAATATGGTAAATTCCTCTAGTATTTATTTTAGGCCAATAGATGAAGTCATCATCCCGTAATATTTTAGGGTTATTGAAGAAAGGGGTACAATGAAAGGTTGAAACAAGTAAATAACGCTAAGGTTGAGATTCGGTTGCACTAGTTTTTATTTTATTTTAAAGGCTTAATTGCAGTTTTGATCCCCCTATTTTAGCTGAACAGCGAAAGTAGTCCCTTCATTTTGTTTCTCTCTAGTTTTGGTCCCCAAACATGATTTTGGTCTAAAACTTGATGAAATTTCTTTTTTTTTTTGCATTTATTTAAGTCACATCATGCCTCAAGATCTCATGTGCAACAATTGTACCTGAAATCTATGATCATAAATGGTGTAGTACGACTTTAAAAAATGAAATTTCATCAAGTTTTGGACCAAAATTCTGTTTGGAGACCAAAACTGGGGAGAAACAAAATGGGGGGACCACTTTCGCGATTTAGCTAAAATAAGGGGACCAAAACTGCAATTAAGCCTATTTTAAATGTTTATGTCTATGTTACAAAGTGATGCTTTGAGGTGCTACAACATTTAAATGCAGAATATAAATAAAAGGTGTTTGTCAACATGAAAAAATAAAATAAGTATTAAGATTCTTTTATGATTAAACTCTCATTAAATATATTTTAATGCAGTTAAAATAATTCATTCATTTTATGGTTCTAAATTTTATATCTAAATACTTAGGTTAGTTTAATGTGTTCATTAAGCAAACTACCATTATTAGCCACTTGAAATTGATTTATTAAACAATCTCAATATCTAATGAACTAATATTTAAGCTAAGTGTCCTGATAATAAATATATAGCATAAACATACAAAGACTAAAAATGTTAAGCACCAATACACATCACTTTAAAACTAATTTATATCAAATTTCACATAATTCAACACATCTGGTTTAGCTCATAATGAACATAACATAAAACATACACAAGGAATAGAGATATAGATCCATTACAACTTAATATAAATGAAATAGAAATAACCTAAGTTGAATGACCAAAGAGAACTTGTTATTTTTCAAACACAACTTTCTCTAGTAAGTGATACAACACCTCACTCTAATTGTGCTATGGAGGCTCGAGGTAGATAATAGATGAGCATCAACCAATCATACCTAGGGTTGAGAGACTTTATATTTATACTTTCTCTATTTATATATTGGGCCAATGCTAAAATGCTAATGAACAAGAAAAGCCCAAAGAATAAGGAATATTTCTTATTCTTTGCAATTCGCACCAGTCGCCTAGATTGCAAACCATAATTTTTCTCCTATCTTTAGTGTTTTTGTCAATCTCTCAACTTTAGCTCAGTAGTCAAAAGCCTTCAATTATGTTTAAGATAAATCAATCACACATTGATGCTACATCAGTTTGCAACACCTTATAGAGTATTAAACATGTTGGATCTTTCACACTACACAAACCACATGAAATCTAACAAATAAATGCACACAATTGTGTTTGACTTTAATTAACACTAAAACTTAGTATTCTTAAATAATCTAAACAAACTAACATAAATTTCTCAATTATCATATAATAACTTATTGTAAAAACTTTAATAACTCTTATTTTGTAATTCTTAGAGACATTATATATACTAGGTTATTTAAGTGTAATGTTCCTTCTTTGGAAAAATCAATCAATGTTTTAAATAAAAAAATAGTATAATTGTTTTAAATAGTATAATTGTTATAAATAACGAAATAATGTTTTATTTTATGAAATTATCTTTTCTAAAATACAAAAATTGACAAATAGTGATTTGCATAAAAATAATTGTTACTTTATTGGTATTGAAAATAATGTACCAAAATCCTTTAATTTATGAATATACAGTAGAAGTTCTTAATTATCTAAAAAATATTTTACTAAGAGTACTTGTTAACGAATTAAAAGAGAAAATTTTGTACTGAAGAAAATAAAATTTAAATTCTTAAAAAGTTAAATGCACAAATTTCCATGCAATTTTGATATTAAATTTGTATATTTAGATCACTAGCAAGTGTTACCATTAATTAAAAGAATATAAATTTAATATATCTATTTTATGTGTATATAAATATGCTCAATTTTAATTTTTACTTTTTCAAGATAAATTAAGATTTTCTAATCCCTCTAACATTATTTATAAATAAAAATGAGTCAATCAAAATTAATATTTTATTTAGTTTAAGGACAATTAATATGAAACAAATAAATCAAATTTTATTAATTCACATATTTTATAAATAAGGGAGTAATATTAATAAAGAATATATTTGAAAAAATTAATAAATACTTCTAATTAATAATTTGAAAAAGGCATATATTTAGTTTAAAGAAATTTTTTTCTCAAATTAATAATTAACGTCGAATGAAATATTATTGATTCAGTTTGTGGTGAGTATATGACTAAAAAAATTAATATAAACAGGTCATAAATTTACAATTAATCAGCGATCTTTCAGCAAAACAAATAAATACATTTGACACACAACATTTGGTTCTTCCATGAGGCCATTGTAAAGACATATTCAAGCTAATATTTTTAAAATAAAACCTAAATAAGGAATTGAACGGCTAAGATATGAAAATCCATTTTATGTCTAATTCAGAAATTTATGTTCCCTCTAATCACAATTATAAGTAAAAATAATTACTTTTATTGTTATTAAAAAAATTAGTTATGTACAATTATTTTTTTAGATTTCATGTAAAATATAATTCAAATTTATTAAATTGTCCCCTTGAATGTTAACTCAATTAACTGATATTAAATAATTTTATATATTAAAATAATGATATATTAGAAAAACTAACATTAAATGAATCAAAAGTAATTAAATTTTACTTATAATAGTGACCAATATTTTTTTTTACCACTTTTTGCATATAATAGTAAGGAGTAAAATTTAATTGTACAATTTATAATTATTTTATAAAAATAATTCAAATTGCAAATTTAATAGATCAAACTATTGGATAAACTACTTTAACATCCTTTGGAAAAACCATCTTGATCGCATAATTATATACAAGTATTACTATATAATTAGTCTTTCTATTTAGCTTTTACATTCCATAATTGTTTTACATTATGTTGGAATAATATTATTAGTTTCTTATTTCCACCGTACCACTAATTTTAGATCGGATGGTTCATATCACACAATCAATTTTACTATATAAAATAATCTCAATTGTCAATTTTACTTTAAACTTTAATATAAGCAACACAAAGAGCTGAAATTTTTTAGCCTCAAATATAAGCTCCTATAACACCCTTAAATTAAGGCAAGTTGTATTTTTAAAATACTTTTTTAATATGATTGGATCAACAATATTAATAATATTTAATTAAATTTTTAATAAATATAAAATTAATTACTTTTACTTATAACTCCAACACCCCATAACCAACAAATATAAATACACTAAATTATAATAAAATATTAGAAAAGAGTATAGTGTACATAGTGTAGTTAAATATTGCCCCTGACTTTAAAATGTCCAACAATATCTATTAAGTGCTTCTCCTTCTCTTTTCTTTAAATTTAAAGCGATTAAAAAGAGGTTATTAACAAAATCATGAAAGTTTTTACTTTAATCTTCACATTCTCCATAATTGTTGATTTGTTGCAAGCAACACCAACTTTGATCACTCGACATACAATTCAAACCAACCAATCTTCCACGCTTAACAGTGTCGAGGGAGAAGTAATTAAATTTTATATACTCTTCTCTTTATTAATAATAACATATATAATAGCTTTTTAATTCATATTTTTTTTGCACTATATACATGTTTTAGGGTTGCAATTACAAGATCACCATAGAGACAAGTTGCTATTCTCCACCATCTACAACCGATCAAATCGATTTGTTATTTGCAGACGCTCATGGCACTGAGGTACTACCTATAATATACATGTTTCTCTTCCTCTTAATTAAAATTTTTGATAACAAAATTGGAGAAAGTAAAATAAAAATTATAATGTGTCTAATATCTTGTCTCAAGTTAGAATATTGTGTTGACTACAGTTTGATTTAAAAAAAAAATATGTTTCTAATAATAATATTTAATCGAAGGTTCTTGTTCCAAGATTGGATAGTATTGCTTCTGGGATGTTCGATCAATGCACGACAAGTATATTTAACATAACAGCAAAAGTTTGTATCGATAAAATCTGCAAAGTGTTTGTATATAGACGTGGATCAAATGGTTGGATACCAAAGACTATTACTGTAAATGACTATATGCACCCTCCTCTCGCAGTTTACCTCAACGCTTCTATTCCTAATGATGGTCTTGGCTATGGCCGCAACTTGTGTAAGCTTCCTTCTAATAAGTGATTTATGCACTACTTAAATAAGAGACTAAGAAATATTTAATGATAGTATTCAATATTTCTTTTTGCGTTGTTCTTACATCAATATGCTATTAGATCTTCCCTAATATTTATTTGCATTTTCTACCTTTTATTTTTTTGACTTTTTCGTCTTTTTAATTTTCTCTTTGTTTTCATGAGATGGATGTGAAAATACATATTCAGATTTTGTTACAAACCCTTTCAATTCATCGTATATTCATCCTAATCAGAATCCAACCTTGATTCTTTTATTCCTTTGCTCAATAGCAAACCACATTTATTTTACTATTTCTTATTTTTATTTTGAAGTAACTTTGACCGCTTATATATATATATATATATTACTTTAATATTTGAGATCCATTTATTCGAGTGTTTACTTTCTATTCTTTTCTTTTACTCATTTTTGCAAAAACAAAAAAGGAGAGGGAATTCAAGTCCATTTCTTTCTTTTCTTTTTTAATATTATTGTTTCAATATTACTTGTTTTATTTTGTTCATTTTCTTAACAAACCGCACTCTATTTTTACTTTTGATATTCTTAGGTTGAAAGTCTTATTCTAAATTCGAAACCGAGACTTCACAATTGTGTGAATGAATTATAGTGGAATTTACCACATTTTATTATACGATTTGATTGACATGAATTCCTTTTTTAAAAAAAAATCAATAAAAAACAACTCTCTTTTAAAATGGGACTAATTAATTAGATGCAATATCTCTTTAATTTTAGATTTGTCGGGACATCAAGTCGTACAATTTGCTAATTCGAAATTATATATTTCAAATAAGTTAATCAATAATATTTTTTTTTTACTTGTTAAGAATTAATTAGATGCACATCTTTTTTATCCTGTAATCTTCATGACACAAACGATACAGTTTGCCAGTCTTGAATTACACTTTTTTCCTAATTAACTAAAATAAACCAATGCACAAATATTTTATACTCAAAACTACGTTGTTTTGATTTTCTATTACACCGAAGGATACGTTTGAGTAGGGAAACACTCTATCAAGCTATATAATAATTTTTTCTTAATTTATCCCTTTTATAAACAAAAATTATAAAATGATAAATAATATTTAAAATATTGTTTTTATTTTCAAGGTAAAATAAACATATTAAAGTCAACATTAATTTGACATATTTAATTAGAGGTACCATTGTTCGAACGAGTTATACTAATATCTTTCTTACCATAACACACTCACAAATCTAGAATATCATTTTGAAGACTTTTTTTTAAAAGGTTCAATGTTTTTCGATAAATAAACAATAGTCGCAACTTCCTATTCCGAATAAACTCACACTATTTTATTTTGATTCGTCATATCCTTTCGTGACCGAATAATCAAGCATTTTTTATTAAATGTGCACAATTGTGGACTTTTTATGATTTAAATTTATGGCATTGTTTCAAATTTGCGTTTTAGTGTTTATTTATTTATTTTAATCTTAAGTTGCATTTTAGTTTTATTCTTTAATCTTCACGCATTTATAATTATGTATATTTATGTTTTTAGGTTTTCAATCAAAGTTTCTTCGGCGTTAACTTGTGATTTTCTTTAGTTAACAATTCATTTATCATATATTTGAACCATGTATATTTTGACATAATGTTTTCTTCATGAAAATTATGTAAAACTTGAACTTCAAATTTGAAATATTTGCATATATATTAAAACTTATTTTTTAACTTATCAAAAGTCCACAATAAATATTCATTTGTTGATGTTTTTTTTTTTGATATACTTCTATTATAATCAATATTATCATCATTAACAGATGTAGGGTTTTACACTATTTTATTCATAAAAAAAAAAAGTTACATTAGTCTCCTCATACACAATAAATGTGTACAAATTTAAATTGCTTAGAACTAGAAAATATTCACTACGCGAAAAATGGTATTTTACAGCGCTTTTTTTAAGCCATTTACAGCGCTTTTCCAAAAAATTAAGCGCTGTAGTATCCAGCGCTGTAAAAAGATACAACAACGCTCTTTAAAATAAAAAAAGCGCTCTAAATCTCTTCTAAAAACGCGCTGCTTGTTGTATTAGTTTTACGGCGCTTTTTAAAAAAAGCGCTGTAATATTCATTCCTTTATTTCAATTAGATCTCTTTCTGGGATTATAACAACAATCTCCTTCATGAATCGTAATATACAGTATCCACAGTCTATGTTGTTAGTTTGACGAGAGCACTATAAAATAAAACATATAAGTCAATAAATATTTGTAGATTGATTGTTAATGAAATTTTAAAGCCATACATTTCAAACCTTTATTGGAATCCATGTGATTTATTTGATTTTTGCTTCGACACTGTAGCACCCATTTGAGCTCGGAAAACTTGTAAAACACTATCAAATAAATGTGATTATTAGCATTAACAGACACATTATATATATATATATAAGAAATAAATGAATAAATGAATACAATACCTGAAGAGTGCGAAGAAATACGTAGAGTTCATAAGGTTACGGTTTCGTTTAAGAAGAAACAGCGAGAATGCGCAGAAATACGAACGGTTCGTAGGACAGAGTAGGGTTCTCATTGAGAAGAGTACGTAATAATGTTTGTAGGGATAGTAACAAATATGGAGATGATTTGCAATGGAGATGGTTAACAATATGGTTCATAGGGACATTAGGGTTCGCAATGAGAAGGATAATGAAGAGGAGAAGGACACTGAAGTGTAGTGAAGTTTATGTAATAAAGAGGAAACTGAAGCGATTTACTGTTATATTTTATTTTTTAAAAGCCTATTACAGCGCTTTTTTTAAAAAGCGCTGTAAAAGACCTCCTTATTTTACTTTTAAAAGCCTATTACAGCGCTTTTTTTACAAAGCGCTGTAAAAGACCTTATTTTATTTTTTAAAAGCCTATTACAGCGCTTTTTTTAAAAAGCGCTGTAAAAGACCTCCTTATTTTACTTTTAAAAGCCTATTACAGCGCTTTTTTTAAAAAACGCTGTGAAAGACCTTATTTTATTTTTTAAAAGCCTATTACAGCGCTTTTTTTAAAAAGCGCTGTAAAAGACCTCCTTATTTTACTTTTAAAAGCCTATTACAGCGTTTTTTTTAAAAAGCGCTGTAAAAGACCTTATTTTACTTTTTAAAAGCCTATTACAACACTTTTTTAAAGAGCGCTGTAAAAGACCTCCTTATTTTATTTTTTAAAAGCCTATTACAACGCTTTTTTTAAAGAGCGTTGTAAAAGACCTCCTTATTTTACTTTTAAAAGCCTATTACAGCGCTTTTTAAAAAAGCGCTATAAAAGACCTCCTTATTTTATTTTTTAAAAGCCTATTACAGCGCTTTTTTAAAGAGCGTTGTAAAAGACCTCCTTATTTTATTTTTTGAAAGTCTATTACAACGCTTTTTTACAGACTTTTTAAAGCGCTTGTCCAAAAGCGCTGTAAAAGACCTCCTTATTTTTTTTTAAAAACCTTTTTACAGCGTTTTTCCAAAAAGCGCTCTAATATGTCCTTTAATTATGTGAAATCAAAGTCTTTTACAGCGCTTTTTTTACAGCGCTTGTCAAAAAAGCGCTATTATATCCTCCGTTATTTTTAAAATATCATACAACAGCGCTTGTATTTAATAAGCGCTATAAAAGACGCGCTATAAAATGTCATTTTTGGCGTAGTGATTTAATATAACAATAAATTACTATTTTCCAAATGTGTAAGACCAATTGGACCTATCTAAGGCCCGTTACCAAACATTCAATGTAGTTAATTACGATAAAAAGATGAGTTAGTGCTAATCATCATTGAAATCAAATACAGATTCATAATTAAGGAAAAATACTCGCAAAACAAACTATAGAATAAAAGATTTGTTTTCATAAAATACAAAATAAATTGTTGAGAAAACTTATTGACTTTTAAGATAACCGAATCCATTGCAGAAACAAATTATAACGAAAGGACCAAATCAACAATTATTGGATGATTTCTTAGTAAAGGAGAAGAGTTAGTGAATTATTGCATTCAACATCACCCTTTTGTTCTACCATGAAGCCATTAATGATTCCAATTTCCAAAGACGTACAATTTGCTTTTTTTCTTCTATTAATAACTACGTTTCCTTAAAAACAATTACTTTTCATGGCATGTGTAAAGACATATTTAATCTAATGCTAATATATATTAAAATCAAATTCGTAGAGTACATTAAATACAAATTCAACATCGTTAAAAAAAAAAAAAAGATGAATGTGTGAATATATTCACATCATATAAATTAATAATATAGAACGATACAATATTTATAAATAATTTGACAAAATCAAAGTGATCGGAATATTCATGTCTCCGAATCTGCAACTTGACGACCTAACGATTGGTTGAATCATGATCGAAGTTGATTTGTCAATCTAAATCAAAATAACACAATAATAAAACGAAAAAACAACAAATTTTGCATTAAGACTAGAAATCAGACAATATCGATTTGATACTATGAAATCACTGAAAAAAAACATAAAAGAAAATTTTAATTTATATAGAAACCACTTATTTAAGTTAAAATAGGGGAAATGAAGCACAATGATGATACTAGGTCATAAAATGACCCAAAACCACCTCGTACTTTTAATCACCTTCAAACAATTTAATTTATATATTTAACAATTTACTATCAATTTAATCTCTCACATTAATATCGAAATTACAATTTAACCACGTATCATCAAAAAGACTGAAATGAATAACATTTAACAATTTTAAAATACCGATAATCTCATAGACCTATTAGATTGCTCTACAAAATTAAGCACTATTTGGGTGGTTTACACAAGATTAAAAAAAGAATATTGTGTATTGTTAGCATTTAATGGCGTCGTTAAATATCGTCCTTGGCCTTTGTAATACTATAATATAACCCAACAATATCTAAAATCAATTAGGTATTCCTCCTTCTCTTCTCTTTGATACAAAGAAAAGAGGTTAACAAAATCATGAAAGCTCTTACCTTAATCCTCACATTCTCCATAATTGTTGTTTTGTCACATGCAACACCAACAATGTTCTATCGACATAGACCACCTTCTTACATTACCAAACCACAAGTAATTAAATTTTATATACTCATCTCTTTATTTTTATTTTCTTTTAAATAATCTTTTTAATTCACTTGGCCTCAACCTGAGTGGTTATAAACTAAAAAAGAAAAGGTTGTTAGTTTTGTTATATGGAGAATTAAATCCATAAACTCTTTATTAGTTGTGTTATTTGAGCTAATCATCTTACATCAATGGTCTAAACTATTTTTAATTATTTGCAGAATGGAACATGCAAATACACGATCACCGTAAAGACAAGCTTCCTTTCTCAAGCAGATACAAAAAAACTCTTTATCAGTATTTTTTTTGGAGACGCTAAGGACCGTTGGGTAATTCTATTCTCTATTACGAAAAATTAAATTAAGCATATAATATTGAATTTTGTTTAATGAAGTAAAAATGAATTTAATTGCAGATTGATATTAACAAACTGAATGATACCCAATCTAAGATGTTCGGGCAAAACGCGAAAAGTATATTTACGACAATGGGACCATGTCTCGACAAAATCTGCAAAGTGAGCATAGTTCAGGAACCATTAAAATCGCTTTTTCTATGGCGTGCCAAACAAGACTCTATGAAATGGATAATAGAGTATGTCACCATAGAAGACTCTATGAACCCTCCTATCACATTTTATTTTGACTTGGATGACTATAGGCGCAACTTTTGTGATATATTTTGGTTTTAATTACGTTCCTAAACTACTCTACTATTGTAATAAACTTTTTTTAACAAAGATAAGTTTATTATATTTCATCAAATATAGAAGCTAAGGTTTCTTCTATAATAAGTGTTTTATGTACTACATAAGTAACAAATATTTACTTGTAATGGTGTGTTCGTCACCATGTTGCTACTTTTATCGTCTCATATTTTTGTTACATATTAGAATGTTCCTAAACTTCTCAATTATTAATAATAGTATTCAAGATATATTTTCATATATATAGTCTTTAATTCTGTCTTTCTTTACAATTTCAAGTAATGTGAGACTTTTTGAATATTCTTCATTTTCAACCAGACTTATTAATCTCCACATTGATTGAAATGGATGCATCTTTAGCTTCCATTGTCTACATCGACAATCATAGATCAAAAGAACTATCATACTCCACCATAAAAAGTATACTCCAATTGAATTTAAACTACTTTAAGAATTTTCATTTGAAGGTAAACCACTTCAAAAATGTTCACTTAAAGTTAAACCATTCCAAGAATCTTCACTCAAAGCTAAACTGATGATTGTATCAAAAATAAGTATATGAGATATCGTATCCACAAGGACTTGTGCAATATATAGCCGTTCAACAAAGTTATGGCTCTAAGTGAATTGTAGTATGAAAGTTTTGTTCATGAATTCAATTAGATAAAGAAAAACAACAAAAGTAATGTAAATTTAACGGTGACATTAATTTGTTGGGGTTAGATTTCATCAATTACTTTCTCATGTACCCTATTGATCAATTATATATATATCCATGTTAACATCAACATTGTCACTGCTGCTATTCACACGTTATGAATTTCTTAAGTTAAATATAATTGCAATTTTCATCTTTTACAAATATAAATCAGAAAAATTTAATCTAAAATTATTATCTATCATTAAATTGTATGTGAACCAGTGATATAGATTATTGAGACATTGACGATTTCATTTAACTTAGTATGTGACATTTAACAAAAAAATATAAGGGGACCATGTAGTCCCACCAACTTAGCCTATTACTAATTATAAAAGTGCCAATTAAGACCCTAGGAGAATGGTGAAAATCACCTATATGAAATATACTCATTTTTATTTATTTAACATTAAACAGTGGTATGAAAAAATGAACAATTAATATTAAAATATTTGACTCTTTTTTTTTATATTAATAGTGACTAAAAAAGATCTTTAACAAGTTCTTATATATGAGACCAAAGAAAAGTAAATAAAAGAAAGAGAAAATGATTTTGTATGGACTAAAACTATATATCATATAATTTTATATGAATTAAAAAATGTATAATTTTATAATTTTTATAATAATAAAATTTAAAAGGTCAAGATTTTATAGGATATAAAAATATTTTTATTCTTATATAGAATATAAGTGGTAAAGGATAACAGATCAATGGAGGAACAAATGACTTTAAATTTACTAATTTTGTTTAGTATACACTATTTTAAAAATTAATAATAATTTATATCATCTTGATCATGTATATCTCATTACATATATATATAAAAGATAAATGTAAACCTTTTGACCTATATATCATAACATTTTATGGCGATAAATTTAAAATATATCACATTTCACTTATAGTTCAAATGCCTAGAAAAGAGACAAAAATCGTCAAATTTTAAAATATACAAATTAACTTTGTGAGTGGATAAAAATAAGCAAATGAAAACAACAATTAAATTTAAAATTTATTATAAAATACTTTTGAATATATATGAACAAATTGTATTAAAATATAAATATCCCACCGCTACACACACTATTACATTACAAAAACAAGTTATAGTGAAAAGTCAAATCAACAATTAGTCGATGATCTTTCATCAAATCAAAAGAATTAGTGAATGATTACATTCCACACACCCTTTTGTTCATCGATAGATCCATTAAGGTTTACAAAGAAGTACAATTTGTTCTTTTTAAACGGCAACAGAAAATTGAACGGGTGAGCAATGAATTCATTTTAAGTCTAACTTGGAACTTATATATTTTAGTTATAATATTCATAATTAAATTAAAAATTAGTAGATTAAACTATTGGAGAAACCATCTTGAACATATAAAAAAAATTGAACAAGTTTATTGATGGAATTTATAAGGTTAAAGTGATTCATCGTAAACAAATACTTAAATAATGTTCAAAATATTAATGAAGAGAAATATTGTCTTATTATAGAAGTAAAAGTTAATATATGTTAAGAAAAATGTATAATTCATTTGTTAAAATATATAAATAAAAGAGAGATAATTATATTTTTTTAACTACTTTTATCAATATTGATATATCAACAGTATAAATATAAAGTGACAATATTGACTAACACTTAGGAGTGACGCAAATAGTATCAATTAAATTGTAGAATTAAAAAAATATATTAAACTAAAAATTGAAAGTAATTTATGTTTGGACTTTTCTTTATTTCTAATGAGTTACTCAATATAATACAAAGAGAGTAATAAAATATTAAAGAAGTAAACCATCAAATTGATCTCTCACTTAAGCTCTCAAATAGATCAATTCTAAATATTTCAAAAACATATTTAATTTTGTCAAAATTACACTAATAAGTTGTTTTGTCAAAGATGTACAACTAAACTATCAAGTTGGTCCATACATTTAAATGCTTACCAACAATTAATTTTCTATATTTAACAATTTACAATCAATTTAGTGTTTGACATTAGTATCGAATTTACAATATGTCCTATATAGTTTACCATATATTATATAAAAAAAAAAAGACTAATATAAATAATATTTTTATACAGTTATAGATTTTTTAAAATATTGATAATCTCATGTATCTATTAGAGCACTCTACAAAATCCAACAATATCTAAAATCAATTAGGTATTCCTCCATCTCTTCTCTTTAATGCAAAGAAAAGAGGTTAATAAAATCATGAAAGTTCTTACCTTAATCCTCACATTCTCCATAATTGTTATTTTGTCTCATGCAACACTAACATTGTTCACTCGGCTTGAATCTCGAATCAACCAATCTTCGGCGCTTGATAGTACCCTGCCACAAGTAACTAATTTTTATATTATTTTCTCTATTTTATTTTTTGAAAATATTAAACTAACACCCAAATACCATTTTAATTAACTCAGCTTCAACTTCGGAGTGGTTGTTAGTTTTATTAGAGGAAAAATAAACAACTTATGCATTTTTCATAAACTAATTTTAGCGTATTTTTATAAGTTATCAAAAATAGAATATGAAAACATCTTATATTAAATTTTTTATTTAAAAACATTTAATTTATATTATCTTTTATTACATAAATTGTTTATATATAAATATTTAAATGATAAACAATCATGTTATACTCAGAGCCGGTCCAAGGGTAAGGCCACCAAAGCCCTCCCTAAAAAACAAATTTTTTTACTTAAAAAAAGGACTCAAGTATTTTTTTATCTATGAAAAAGGCCTCACATTTTAATATTTTTAAAACTAATTTTGATAAAATTTTATATAAATTAAATAAAATATTTTGTTTTTATTATAAATTATTTAATACTTATCTCAGTACAACTAAATTGGTTAATTAAAACAGTAGAGATGAGATAAATATTAATTATAAATTGAATAATCATGAGATAAAAGGTGAGTACATCATTAATATGAGAAATACTAGTTATAAATGGAGAGATCAGGAGATAAATAGTGAACATATTGTTAACATGAGTTACTTGAGTGCTACAATATATACACATTCTTTTCTTATTCAACTAAAATATGGAAAATTTTACATGAGTGTCTGCTGTTGCCGTATAACCGTTGAAATGTCTTATTTCATTATTTGAAAAATATAGAGAAAACAGATTTGAAAATTTCATTAATTTTGTTAAACAAAATTTATATAATTATTAAATAAAATATTAATAATTTATTTATTAAATTTTGAAAAGTCCTTATCTAATAATTTCGCTTTAGGCCTCATAACGTGTTGGGCCAGCCCTTAGTTATACTTTTTAATTAAGTTTGTGATGTACACAATATAAATTTATTTATATTGACTTATTTGATATTATTAAATAGAATAAACGTGTGTGATATTATTTGAGAGAATGTAAGAATTTTTTTTTAATATGTCTATAAATTATTTTTAATTTTTTCATTAACTCCTCGGTGTAATTTATAAAAACAATTTATAATTTACCTAACATTAGTTTTATTTTTTATCTTTTTAATAAAAGTATAGCTTAAATATAAGAATTTATATCGTTTAATTGAATTGTTTAGCAATAGCTTTTGATTAGTGCCCTTTTTGTTTGCTGCCAAAAATTTAGGGTTGGGAAATTGTGCTTTAGTTTGATCAATGCCCTTGTAGTCACTACACATTTTATAAATGAAAGTTTATTAAATATTAAATAAGAGACTATGTATATGATTTGTATATATATATGCATGTTTCAGAATTTGGATAATCGGAATTGCAACTAAAGGATTACTATAAAGACAAGTTGTCATTCTCCACTTCATACAAATGATAGAATTACTCTTATATTTACAGATCTTGTATTTACAGATACTGCAAGCTTTCAGACGGTAATATTTTTCTCTACTACAAATAATTTACCGTATAATATAACTAACTATACATGTTTCTCTATTATTCTTCAAAGTTTAATTTCTTGCACAAATACTATTAACTCAAATTTAAAATTTTGTGACTTTGTTTCTTGTTCTGGAAAACAAATCATATTATCTATTCTTTTTAATTTTTTTTCCTCTAAAAGTAACATTTTAATACGCAATCACAATATTTAATTTTCTTTCACTAGAATTAATCAAGTACTAATGTATTGTTTATTAAAATTAAAATTTTAAAATTCTATAAAGATTGAAAATTTATTTAAAGTTTTAATTTAATTGCAGGTGCCTGACAGATGTATTGGACATAGAGGGACCTTGTCAAGACAAAATCTGCAAAATGACGATATTTAGAAGTGGATCAGTGTTTAATTATGATAGTTGGATAGTAGAGTATGTGACCATAGAGGACTATAAGAACCCTCCTATCAGATTTGACTTCAAACCTAAGGATATTATTATTCCTGATGATGGTTATGGATATGGCCTCGACTATTGTCCTAAAGATTAGTGTTAATTACATTCCTAAAATAATACTATATGGACTCTTTATGTCTTCTTTTTTTTTTCTTTTTTTATAATAAAGATAAGCTTATTGTATTTTATAAAAATTAAAACCAACATAATATGTATGGAAGTTAGTCTCGAAATAAGGTTGCTTCTAATAAGTGTTTTATATAGTTTAAATATTCAATGTAACAAATTTTGGTGAAACATTAATAAATTATAGAGCAAATAGTCATTTTTAGTCTTTAAAAATTTAGATGTCAATCAATTTAATCTATAAATATTCAAAATAGGAAATCAATCATCTAAACTATAGAGTATGAAAACTCTTGATTAAAAAAAGAATATTAAAATCAATAAAAGTTATACATAATAATTAAATAGTTTTTCGTTACATAAAAAATCATAAAACTATTAAAATTTTGGTCTAACATTTAAAAAAATGACTAAATTAATCAATATTTTTTAATTTTAGAATTAAATTACTATTTTTCAAATGTAGGAAACCAAATGGTCTTATATAAGGCTCATTACCATACCTTCAATGGAATAACCCTTAGTAAACGACCATTAAAGTCAAATGTAAGTATGATATTAAGACAAATTTTAAATTTAGGTTTTGATGAAAATAAATAAAGGTTAATTAAGAATGTTAATTATGATTCTAAATGTTATGTTAATTTAACATAACATAAGACTCTAGCAAATCAAATAAATCAACAATAAAAGATAAAAACTGAAAGGAGAACATTCTGGACAAAATCTGTGAAAACGAAGAATGTTCTCCAAGATCAAGACTGATCATTATATCCCCAAGATCAATCAATCTCCACTAGTTCAAAGAAGATTTTGTCTCTGGAAACTATACTTATGTTATCAGTACTTGACAAGGATCAAGTAGGATCAATTCTAATCAAAGAAACAATTCGAATCACAAAGAGAAAAAATCGTGAATCAAGCAAGTTCAAACAAGTATGAACAATCTCCAGCTTGACTCTCAAGAGAGTTAAACAATATTGAATTGTACAAGACATCCAAATTAATCAGGAAGACATCCAGAATAATTAAGATTGGACATCTAGATTGATCATCAAATCTCCATAAAGTTCAATGACTAGAACTCCAGATTGATTTTTAATCTCTAGAATATTCATTAACATTCTGCAGAAGTTCATCATTGTAACACCCCAAAATTTTCATATATATTATATATGTATCTTTTTAGTAATTGCTATTATTAAATTAATAATTATTCTATGTTTAAATAAATTAAATTTTATCACACTCTATTCTACCTAAATAATTATAATCTTCATTTTTATTTGTTTTGACGTGACAATTACATGGGGACTATTTATGATGTCGCTATTTCATAAATGTACATTTTTTTATTTGAGTAGTTTCGATAATCATGAAATTGATGTGTTAGAAATGTTTGTTTTATTTTGTTCTGTGTGAGTGGTATTCTTGTCTTTCTTGATTTATTTTAGTTGATAAAATATTAGTTGAATTATTTAATTAAATTAGAATTTATATAAGTTATATTGTTTGTTAGTTTTATTTGCAACCAAATAAGTATTCAATTTAGGAGATATTATAGAGTTAGTGAAACGAACGTATAAGTGTTTTGAAAATATTTTTGGTCCATCCTATAAAAACAAAATTAGTGACTTGACTCATTCTTTTATTCTCCTTTATGACAAGATTTTATGACAATTCATGGTGTTTTCTTGGCATAATGTGCATTAATTCATTTTAAACACATTTAATTTATTTTTTAAAGAAAGATTATAAATTTAATTATAAATTTTTTTGTGCAATTAAGAGAGGACACAAAAAGACTATTGTCCTTTTTGTATCTCATGCATTCATCTCTTTTAAACTAAAATTATAATTTTATTATAATTGTCTACAAAAATAATTCTATGAAATTTTTGGTTTCGTAACTATTAGATAAAAAAATTAAAAGGGTGATGTGACAATCTCTAATTTATTTATTTAATTAAAATTAGTGTGTGACACCCTTCAATATTTGGTGAACTCTATTAGTTAATTCAAATTAACTCATACACATAAATTTCAATTGGCTTTGTAACAACCTAATAAAATTAAAGAAATAGTAATTATTGGTAGTATAATGTTGGAATTAAGTGCACTTCAATTTTAGACAAGAAATCAATGGTAATAGTGCAACGTAAATAGCTTATATGTTCATACGTTTCCATTAGGCATCTTGTTGTCACACCTATTTGTCATTCGTACACTCTCAAAATAATTTTCTGAGTCGTAAATTCCAATATCTATCGGTGTTGAATTCATTACTGCCTCGTGAGCTATTTCTCGTGCAAATTTAGAGGTGTTAAGAAAGAAAGCGCCTAAGGTAAGGGCTTTTCCCCATGCAATGTTAGGCTAGATATTAAATTAATAGTTTGTAAGATATTGATATAAAACTTGTTGTCTTAAAAGAAAAATATTGATTTTTAATTGCCTTAAAGAATTTAACTATAATATTTTATTTTTATGAGTAATATGTTTGCTTTGATAAACTTAATTATAAATTTCGATTTTTATTATTATAACATGAGTAATATGTTTGATGTCATATATTTGATGTAAAGTTATTATTTGTGTGTTGTTTATGTGTACTTAATTATAAAGCTATGATTTTTATTATGATCTCATGAGTAATATTTTTTTAGGATGTCTTTAATTTAAAGTTTCGATTTTTGTCCTATTTTATTTCAAAGTTTTGATTTTTAAGAAATCTATATGAGTCTTGGGGGAATTGGTGTAAAGTTTTAATTTTAATTATGATAACATGATTAAGTTGATTTTTGTGATGTGTTTAGCGGCAAACCTTGATTTGTGTTTTAAATAATATTATTTTTGTGGTTGCATAAGTGGCTTGTGATTTGTGTTTTGAATATTCTATCTATGTGGTTGTCTAAGTGGTTTGGTTGGTGGTTTGTATTTTAAATATTTTTATCTTTGTGGTTGCCAAAGTGGTTGGTGATTTGCATTTTAAATATTAT
>NC_021160.2:53567770-53624616 GCF_000331145.2 Cicer arietinum
TGTGGCTGGTTATATCCGGATCATATATATTTAGGAGCATGCATAACTTGCATATATTCTATTGTTATTTTTATTTTGATCTAATTATTTGCTCTACAGTTGCTACTTGATTTATGTAGATACATTTTATGACTTTTAATACATCTTTGAAAACTATTAAAGAACCAATTTCTTTAAATCTTTTATGACGAAAGAATTTTATATTCATATTTTATGGTTATTAATTTATTATTTGGTTTAATTTTTGTTGTGGGATGAACTGACCCCTTACACCAATATTTAGGTACTAATGATCTCAAAGGTTGTATGAATGACGTTTGCTTGGCGCACGCGCGTGGGAAAAAGGAGTACTTTAATAAAATAATAATAATAATGTTTGTAGTGATAAAACCGTTGTGATACAATTTTAAGTTTATTTATTTTTCATCGTTCATTTTTAATAGAAATGTGGAGGCGGGGTCCTTCTGCTAGGAAAAACTCGAATTATTCTATTTTTAACCGAACATTTTCTACAATTAGTAAATTGTCTTTACAAATAATAATATCCGATAAATCGCATTGTGATATTTTTTAAAATGGAATCAAACTATTTACTAGAGAAATTTTATTTATTATATGATGAACTACTTTAAAAAAAAAATTAAGTCGTTTTTGAAAGAAAATAAATATTTTTAAGTAATGTCTTGGATCAAAATCCGGGGCGTTACAATCATCATTCTCCAAGCTGTTGTGATAGAATCAAAACTCTAGATCAAAACAATGACATCAACAAATATATCTGAAGCATAAAGGATCATTAAACACAAGAGAAATCTGATCAAGAATGCAAAAATAAGTCCATTCTAACAGATTTTAAAAAGTATTCAAGGGTTGTAATATATTTATTCATATATATTGGTTTTGGTCAAAATTGACAGAGCACTACCAACATCCCTTTTGACTATTAATAATTGCTCTTATACACCTATAAAAGAAAGACCAATGCTCAGGGAAATCACAAAAGTTCAAATGCTAACAAATCTCATTACATCATTCACATTCACATACTTGAAATTCTCACTTCTCAAAAAAGAATTAGTTCTGATTAAATTTCAATACTTTGTTATTATTATACTAAATTCTTTGTAAAAATCGAATCTCAAAGAAGAGTTGAGACATCTCAGATTATGTCAAAATCAATTTCATCATTATTGTCAAACTTGAACTATAAGAGTTTAGTATAATTTGGGTAGATTGTAAGAAATCCTATCAAGGCTAATAGGTGACCTGATTAATCTCTTTCTAGGTAGAAATGAATTAAGTTTGTAACAGATCAAAGTTGATCTGAGATAGGTGTCGTAAAACTAATAAGGTTTTTTTTTTTTTTTTGTTGATATTTAGTAGAAAATCTCACAGTTTTTAAGTACTGAACATAACCCAAGTTGAGTGAATCAGAATATACCCGTGTGTGGTATTCTTTCTCTTATCTCCTTATTTATTAAGTCTGATTAACCATTTAAGTTAAAACATAAACTGAATTTCTGATTTTAAGTTAACCAAAAACGTTCTCCGTTTTTTTATAAGAACAAAAAATGTTCTCCGTTTTCGGTTTTCTTAACCAAGATCATTCTTGAGTTAAAATCTTAAGTTTTTTCAGGAAATTTTAAATAAGAATATTTACAATTCAAATCTCCCTTCCTTGTAAATCGACATTGCTACTTCATATGACTTTTTCATATATTGTTAATTACGTAACAAAATTAGTTAGTGCTAATCGGTTATAAAGTCAAATTTAGACTTATAATTAAGAAAAAATATTTGCAAGTTGCAAAACAAACGATATAATAGAAACAAATTGTTGGGAGCACTTATTAGTATTTGTCTTATTTTTTGAATTTAGGATAACTCAATTCATCATGGAAACAAGTTATAATGAAAAGGCCAAATCAACAAATATTCAATGATCTTTCAGCAAAGCAAAATAATTAGTGAATTATTACATTCCACATATACCCTTTTGTCTTCCATGGAGCCATTAAGGTTAATTTTTAAAGACGTACAATTTGGTTTTTTTCTATTAACTACTTTTTTCCTAAAAAGAACACTTTTCATGGCATGTTTAAAGACACATTTAAGCTAATACTAATACTGACAATAAGTGAAATAAATGTATTTATACTATTTAAAGTCTTGACCTACATTATTTATCAAGGTGTATCACAACCTCAAACAGTTTCGTACTTTCAGATTTTTTCGAACATTGACAATAGGTTAATCCCAAAATTTAAGTTATAAACACACATCAAGTAAACTATAACATAAAACATTTAAATTGTTTTTATGTTTTTTTATCGCTTACAGTTTATATTTGTACAACAATCCACACATATTTATATATTAAATTATCTGATATGATGTTTATGGTTATAATAATAATTTGTTGAAGACAAAAATATAATGGTCATATTTTTTTATTGAAAATATAAAATTAGAAAGATATTAATTAAGTTATTAACACACACATACAATTCAATAGAGTATCATAAACATGCTCAAATATTTGATTTGCTATTGTTATTTATAAGCATTAATACACTACATGGGATAATTTAGGTGACTCAATCCAGTAATATTTTTAGTGGCATAAATTGATTTTAATTTAATTTTTTTAAACTAAAAAATAACACAAGCTTTGATGAAACATTAATAAATTATGGAGTAAACATTCATTTTTAGTCCTTAATAATTTAGATGTCAGTCACTTTAATCCATAAATTTTCAAAATAGCAAATTAATTAAAGAATATAAAAACTCTTGATGAAAAAAAAAAAAAAAAGAATATCAAAACCAATAAAAGTTATACATACTAACTTCAATAGTCTTTTACTACATCAAGCAAGAATAAAAGTATTAAAATTGTAGTCTAACATTTGAAAAAATTATTAAATTGATGGATATTTTTTAATTTAAGAACTAAAGTACTATTTTTCAAATGGATTTATCTAATGCTTGTTACCATACCTTCAATTGGCATAACCCTTGGTATATGGCCATTAAATTCAACTTCAACTACAACGTGGATGCAAGTTCGTGTCTTTCTGATATTTGTCTATATAATTTTGTTTAAAATTTAAACCATGTTAGTTCAATTTAATTTTAAAATTATATCTATTGCTAATTGTTGTAAAAAAAAAGTTTATGTGACAAACAAAAGAGTGATGTAGCTGTTTCATGGATGATTATTATTAATTAAATAATCAATAATAGAATGAAATAAATTAAATTATTAAAAAATACAATTAAATAATGAAATTGATTAAAAAATAAATTAAATTAAGTTGAAAATATTATATTTTAGTCCTTCTATCCAAAATCAGAAATTAGATTTAGGAATTAGGAAATGTAAACTAGATTTAGGGATTTATTAAATGTAAACTATAATTATAAAGTATAAACATAAAAATTGCATATTTAAGAAAAATTATTCACATCCCAACGAGGACATCTCCAAAATCGTCATTTAGGATTTTCATTTGTGTTGGAGATGTATTATATGCGCATTGCTTTCCTACACCCACACTCAGGCAATTGAAATTAGTTATATTTGTTGCAGACAAAAATGACGCCATAGTGAAACTAAGAACAAGCATAGTTGGAATTTTAGGTTGCACCACGGCGAAGAAGGAAAAAAGGAATTTCAAATTTTAGGTTATTTAAATTTAGGAATTTATGATTTTATCCTCATCAACTATTGTCGTGTCAAATACTACCACACCACACCTCCATTTGCCACATAAGTTTTTTTTTTTTAACAACAACTAACAACAATGATAATTTTAAAACTAAATTGAATTTACATGGTTTAAATTGAAAAATAAAATTTACAGAGACAAAAATCAGAAAAACACGAACTTAAGCTTTTAAAATTTATAACAATTTATATTATGTTGATCATGCATATCTCACTGCATATATGAAATAAAAGTGTTAATTTTTTGACGTAGTATTTTTCACATATTTTAAAATTTAATATTAAAAAATAATTTTAACTAATTATTAAATTTTATTTCCAAAAACATTTATTCCTTAAAATAAAATAATATTAATCTTATATTATTATATCATTGCATCAGGTAAACGATTTAGTTTAATTAATAACATATGAATAATTAATATATTTCGATGTTTTTACATCATGAGATTATATAACACATCATTTAAAACATGTTATATCATCATTTTTTTAATTCAAATATATAGAAGAAGAATAAAAACTATTAAATTTTAAAATAAGAGAGTCAATTATATGAATTGTAAAAATAAAATAACTGAAACTGTAATTAATCCTAAAATTTATGTTAAATTTACTTTTGAATATATAAATCAATCATATTAAAATGTAAAATATTGTAATGTGTGTGTTCCCCTTACCGAAATAAGTTTGAATGAAAGGGCCAAATCAACAAATAATAGATGATCTTTAAGAAAAGCAAAAGAATAGTGAATTATTATATTACACACCTTTTTGTTCTTCCATGGATCCTTTAAGGTTTACAAAGATGTACAATTTGTTTTTCTTCAATTAACTCCTTTTTACCTAAAGAAAGTTATTTTTCATGACATATAATACTAATATATATGAAAATCAAACTGAAAGAGGGAATTGAACGGTTGAGCAATGAATCCATTTTAAGTCTAACTCGGAAATTATATAATTTAGTTAAAAATTTAGTAGATTAAACTATTGGATAAACCATCTTAAATATACAAAATAAAATTTAACAAATTTATTGAGTTTTATTCTATTTATATGGAAATTCAAAGGTTAAAGTTATTCATTGTAAACAAATACTTGAATAATTTTCAAAACATTATTGTTAACAAATATTAGAACTTTATGGGCCAATATTAAGAAAATGCATAATTTGTAATATATATATATAGATATATATATATATATATATATATATATAATTCGTCAAAAAAGAGATGGAAGATAAATATAACTTGAAAAATATTGATTAAATTTTAAGTGTAACGAAAATAGTATTAATAAGTTGTAGAATTTAAAAAATAATAACAAATATTGAATTGAAAACGAAAAGGCATTTATTTTTTAACTATTTTTTATAAATGAGCTACTCAACATAGTACAAAAATAGTAATAAAATAATAAAGAAGTTCATGATGAAATTGATCTCTAACTTTATACGGCGTTCTCAAATAGATTAATGAAATTATAAATATTTTAAAAATATTTTTGTCTCTATTAAATATTCCTCATATAAGTTTTAATGTCAATCAGGGACAACTAAACTATCAAGTTGGTACAAACATTTAAACAATTACAAACAATAAAGTCTGAATATTTTATAATTTATCATTAATTTTGTCTCTGACATTATTATTGAATTTGCAATTTGGTCCCTATATTGAACCATATATTATCAGAAGGACTAATATGACTAATGTTTTGCCGAGTTATAAATGATTTGAAATATTAATAATTCCGTAGACATGTTAGAGCGCTCTACAAGATTATGTACAATTAGATGGTTTACACAATATTAAAATTAAAAAAAGACTTAATTACAGTTTTAATCCCTCTATTATTATCAATTCACGAAAATGGTCATTCTATTTTAAAAGTCGATAGTTTTAGTCCCCTTTTAGATATTTGAACTAAAAATTGCAGAATTGACATATTTTTAATGATGAGATAAAATTCTATGATATAGAATCATCTAGATTAATTAATTATTCATATGAAATTAACTAAATAAAAAATATGAAAAATTTATGAAGCATGAAAGTTAAATTTTACTATGTTTTATTCCAATTTTATGAGTGTTAATCATTTTATATTATCGTATCATATGTCACGTTATTTAAAACATCACACGTCATCATTTTTTAGTTAAAAATCATAAAAAGAGTGCAAAACTGTCGATTTAAAAATAGGAGAACCAATTTCGTAAATTAGTAAAAATAGAGGGATTAAAATTACAATTAAATAAAAAAGTAAAGTATTTTGTTTTGTTAGTATTTCATGGTGTCTTAGTTTAAATATTGTCTTTGGGTAACGTTATAATATAACCCAACAATGTCTAAAATCAATTAGGCGTTCCTTCTTCTCTTTGATGAAAAGAAAAAAGGTTAGCAAAATTATGAAAACTCTTACCTTAATTCTCACGTTCTCCCTAATTGTTTTATCGCATGCAACACCAACATTTCTAAGTCGGATTAAACCTCAAATGAAGCAATCTTCTGCGCTTGACGATGCTCAACTACAAGTAATTAAATTTTATATATATTCGCCACTTTATTTTAATATATTTTTTGAAATATTAACCCTAACACAAAAATACTCATTTAATTCACTCGACCTCAACTTTGGAGTAGTTGTTAGTTTAGTTAGTGGAAGAGTAACATCTCTGCAGAGTATTTGGCGGAACTTCTAAAATAATTTATTGTATTTTCATTAACTGATTTTATTTTATTTTATTTTTATAACCTTTTAAGAATAGAATATGAAAATAATTTATATTAAATAGATTACTTTAAAATAATTTTACTTAATTTTATTTTTTATTACATAAATTATTTATATATAAACACTTAAATGATAAATGTTTATATATATTATAAGTTTCTATTTAAGTTAGTTATCTGCGCAACATAAGTTTGTTTATATTAAATTATTTGAGATTATCAAATAGGATAAACACGTATGATATTATTGGAGAGAGTGGAATATAAAAAGTTATGATTTTTATAAATATTTTTAATTTATTTTTATAAACTCTTTGATATAATTTATTATAAACAAAACGGACAATCTGTTTAATAGTAGTTTTTCGTTAGTGCCCTTTTTGTTTCTGCAAAAATTTACGTTGGAAAATGATGCTTCAATTTCATCAATACCCTTTTGAAGTGTAGTTGCTACACATTTTTTACATGAAAGTTTTATGTACTCAAATGGATTTCATGTTTGATTACATATTAAATAAGAGGCTATGTATATGAGTCACTATGCCAAAAATAGACATATTATAGCGCATTTTTTACGGCGTTTATTAAATACAAGTGCTGTTGTAGAATTTTTTAAAAATAACGGAGGATACAACAACGCTTTTTTGACAAGCGCTGTTGTAGGGTCATATAGCGTTTGCACATAATGTTTACAATCCTTTTAGAGCGCTTTTTGTAAAAGCGCTGTAAATTGAAGCGCTCTCCCATAGCTTAAAAACGCTGTAAATTGAAGCGATCTCCCATAGCTTTTACAACGCTTTTTGAGCGCTTTAAACACAAGCGCTGTAAAATGTAGCGCTCTCATCTTATGTTACATGGCTTTTAAAGCGCTTTTTGTGAAAGCGCTGTAAAGTTCATGCGCTTTCATATAATTAAATGACTTATTAGAGCGCTTTTTATACAAGCGTTGTAAAGGACTTGCGCTTTAAATAAAAATCATTCACTTTAAATAAATAAAAACAAATTTAATACGTTGTTCTAACCCTACGAACCCTCACAACCACATGAAATTGATTCAATTGATGATGATTTATATCTTAGGGATGATCATGATGAGGAAATTTGGATTAATCCATCGTTTTGTATCGTTAATAGATAAACAAATGTGAATCCCACCAGGAAAATAAGAAAGGCATCTTAATGTGTTTAATTGTTTTATATAAGCCATGTAATTTGAACTGAGTTCATGTAATTTTATTGTTTGATCTGCCAAAATTGAACATTTTAATATTTAGCTTCAACTGTATTTGATTTTTTGCTTATACTTATTTTCCTGCTTATAATTAGCTTGATCTTATATTTAGCTTGATCTTAGTATTTTATACTAAGTTCATGTAATTTAAGTGTTTGACCTGACATAAATGATTTTCTACTTATATTGAACTTGAAAAGGCTTTATTTGAGTACTGAGAATTTTTCTTGAATTTTAACTAATCATCCAAATATGAAAATATTAACACTAACACCCAAATACCATTTTAGTAAACTACTTACAATCAAAGTGTCCGACATTAGTATCGAATTTACAATTTGTCCCATATAGTTTACCATATATTATAAAAAGACTAATATAAATAATATTTTTACAGAGTCATAGATTTTTTTAAATATTGATAATCTCATGTATCTATTAGAGCACTCTACAAAATTCAACAATATCTAAAATCAGTATCTCATGTATCCATCTCTTCTCTTTAATGCAAACAAAAGAGATTAATAAAATCATGAAAGTTCTTACCTTAATCCTCACATTCTCCCTAATTGTTATTTTGTCTCATGCAACACCAACATTGTTCACTTGGCTTGAATCTCGAATCAACCAATCTTCGGCGCTTGACACTACCCAGCCACAAGTAACTAAATTTTATATTATTTTCTCTATTTTATTTTTTGAAAATATTAACACTAACACCTAAATACCATTTTAGTTAACTCAGCTTCACCTTGGGAGTTGTTGTTAGTTTTATTAGGGGGAGAATAAACAACTTATGCATCTTTCATAAACTAATTTTAGCGTATTTTTATAAGTTATCAAGAATAGAATATGAAAACATCTTATATTAAATTGTTTATTTAAAATCATTTAATTTATATTATCTTTTATTACATAAATTGTTTATATATAAACATTTAAATGATAAACGATCATGTTATACGTTTTTAATTAAGTTAGTTATGCACACAATATAAATTTGTTTATATTGACTTATTTGATATTATTAAATAGAATAAATGTGTGTGATATTATTTGAGAGAATGTAAGAAAATAATTATAATATGTCTATAAGTTATTTTTAAATTTTTCATAAACTCCTCGGTTTAATTTATAAAAACAACTTATAATTTAACTAACATTAGTTTTATTTATCTTTTTAATAAAAGTATAACTTAAATACAAGAATTTATATCGTTTAATTGAATTGTTTAGTTATAGCTTTTGATTAGTGCCCTCTTTGTTTGCTGCCAAAAATTTAGGGTTGGGAAACTGTGCTTTAGTTTGATCAATGCCCTTGTAGTCACTGCACATTTTATAAATGAAAGTTTATTAAATATTAAATAAGAGGCTATGTATATGATTTGTATATATATGCATGTTTCAGAATTTGGATAAATTGAATTGCAACTACAGAGTTTCTATAAAGACAAGTTGCCTTTCTCCATTTATTACATATGACAGGATTACTCTTGTATTTGGAAATGTTACACGCTATCAGACGGTAATGTTTTTCTTTACTACAAATAATTTACCGTATAATATAACTAACTATATACATGTTTCTCTATTATTCTTCAAAATTTAATTTCTTGCACAAACACTATTAACTCAATTTTAAAATTTTGTGACTTTGTTTCTTATTTTGGAAAACAAATCATATTATCTATTTTTTTAATTTTTTTTTCTTTAAAAGTAACATTTTAATACGCAATCACAATATTTAATTTTCTTTCACTAGAATTAATCAAGTACTAATGTATTGTTTATTAAAATTAAAATTTTAAAATTCTATAAAGATTGAAAATTTATTTAAAGTTTTAATTTAATTGCAGGTTTATATTAATAGTATGGGTGGTATTAGGTTGGAGCGGTGCCTGACAGATGTAGTGATCATAGAGGGACCTTGTCAAGACAAAATCTGCAAAATGACGATATTTAGAAGTGGATCAGTGTATAATTATGATAGTTGGATAGTAGAGTATGTGACCGTAGAGGACTATAAGAACCCTCCTATCACATTTTACTACGAACCTAATTATATTATTCCTGATGATGGTGTTGGATATGGCCCCGACTATTGTCATGGAGATTAGTGTTAATTACATTCCTAAAATAATACTATATATGGACTCTTTATGTCTTCTTTTTTTTTTTTTTTTTTTTTTTTTATAATAAAGATAAGCTTATTGTATTTTATAAAAATTAAAACCAACATAATATGTATGGAAGTTAGTCTTGAAATAAGGTTGCTTCTAATAAGTGTTTTATATAGTTTAAATATTCAATGTAACAAATTTTGGTGAAACATTAATAAATTATAGAGCAAATAGTCATTTTTAGTCTTTAAAAATTTAGATGTCAATCTATTTAATCTACAAATATTCAAAATAGCAAATCAATCATCTAAACTATAGAGTATGAAAACTCTTGATACATAAAAAATCATAAAACTATTAAAATTTTGGTCTAACAAAATGACTAAATTAATCAATATTTTTTAATTTTAGAATTAAATTACTATTTTTCAAATGTAGGAAACCAAATGGTCTTATATAAGGCTCATTACCATACCTTCAATGGAATAACCCTTAGTAAACGACCATTAAAGTCAAATGTAAGTATGATATTAAGACAAATTCTAAATTTAGGTTTTGATGAAAATAAATAAAGGTTAATTAAGAATGTTAATTATGATTCTAAATGTTATGTTAATTTAACATAACATAAGACTCTAGCAAATCAAATAAATCAACAATAAAAGATAAAAGCTGAAAGGAGAACATTCTGAAAAAAATCTGTGAAAACGAAGAATGTTCTCCAAGATCAAGACTGGTCATTATAGCCCCAAGATCAATCAATCTCCACTAGTTCAAAGAAGATTCTGTCTCTGGAAACTATACTTATGTTATCAGTACTTGACAAGGATCAAGTAGAATCCATTCTAATCAAAGAAACCATTCGAATCACAAAGAGAAAAAGTCGTGAATCAAGCAAGTTCAAACAAGTATGAACAATCTCCAGCTTGACTCTCAAGAGAGTTAAACAATATTGAATTGTACAAGACATCCAGATTAATCAGGGAGACATCCAGAATAATTAAGATTGGACATCTAGATTGATCATCAAATCTCCATAAAGTTCAATGACTAGAACTCTAGATTGATTTTTAATCTCTAGAATATTCATTAACATTCTACAGAAGTTCATCATCATTCTCCAAGCTGTTGTGATAGAATCAAAACTCTAGGTCAAAACAATGACATCAACAAATACATCTGAAGCATAAAGGATCATTAAACACAAGAGAAATCTGATCAAGAATGAAAAAGTAAGTCCATTCTAACAGATTTCAAAAAGTATTCAAGGGTTGTAATATATTTATTCATATATATTGGTTTTGGTTAAAATTGACAGAGCACTACCCACATCTCTTTTGACTATTATTAATTGCTCTAATACACCTATAAAAGAAAGGCCAATGCTCAAGGGAAATCACAAAAGTTCAATTAATGCTAACAAATCTCATTAAATCATTCACATTCACATACTTGAAATTCTCACTTCTCAAAAAAGAATCAATTCTGATTAAATTTCAATACTCTGCTATTATTATACTGAATTCTTTGTAAAAATCGAATCTCAAAGAAGAGTTGAGACATCTCAGATTATGTCAAAATCAATTTCATCATTATTGTCAAACTTGAACTATAAGAGTTTAGTATAGTTTGGATAGATTGTAAGAAATCCTATCAAGGCTAATAGGTGACCTGATTAATCTCTTTCTAGGTAGAAATGAATTAAGTTTGTAACAGATCAAAGTTGATCTGAGATAGGTGCTGTAAAACTAATAAGGTTTTTTTTTTGAATATTTAGTGGAAAATCTCACAGTTTTAAGGACTAAACATAACTCAAGTTGAGTGAATCAGGATATACTCGTGTGTGGTATTATTTCTCTTATTTCCTTATTTATTAAGTCTAATTAACCATTTAAGTTAAAAACATAAACTGAATTTCTGATTTTAAGTTAACCAAAAACGTTCTCCGTTTTTTGATAAAAACAAAAAATGTTCTCAGTTTTCTGTTTTCTTAACAAAGATCATTCTTGAGTTAAAATCTTAAGTTTTTTCAGGAAATTTTAAATAAGAACATTTACAATTCAAATCTCTCTTCCTTGTAAATCGACATTGATACTTCATATGACTTTTTCATATAGTTAATTACGTAACAAAATTAGTTAGTGCTAATCGGTATTAAAGTCAAATTTAGACTTATAATTAAGAAAAAATATTTACAAGTTGCAAAAGAAACGATATAATAGAAACAAATTGTTGGGAGCACTTATTAGTATTTGTCTTATTTTTTGAATTTAGGATAACTCAATTCATCATGGAAACAAGTTATAATGAAAAGGCCAAATCAACAAATATTCAATGATCTTTCAGCAAAGCAAAATAATTAGTGAATTATTACATTCCACATACACCCTTTTGTTCTTCCATGGAGCCATTTAGGTTAATTTTTAAAGACGTACAATTTGGTTTTTTTCTATTAACTACATTTTTCCTAAAAAGAACACTTTTCATGGCATGTTTAAAGACACATTTAAGGTAATACTAATACTGACAATAAGTGAAATAAATGTATTTATACTATTTAAAGTCTTGACCTACATTATTTATCAAGGTGTATCACAACTTCAAACAATTTCGTACTTTCAGATTTTTTCGAACATTGACAATAGGTTAATCCTAAAATTTAAATTATAAACACACACATCAAGTAAACTATAACATAAAACATTTAAATTGTTTTTATGTTTTTTTATCGCTTACAGTTTATATTTGTACAACAATCTACACATATTTATATATTAAATTGTCTGATATGATGTTTATGATTATAATAATAATTTGTTGAAGACAAAAATATAATGGTCATATTTTTTTATTGAAAATATAAAATTAGAAAAATATTAATTAAGTTATTAACACGCACATACAATTCAATAGAGTATCATAAACATGCTCAAATATTTGATTTGCTATTGTTATTTATAAGCATTAATACACTAGATGGGATAGTTTATGTTTAAATTTTAATATTTTCAATACTTACTTTAAAAAATCACAAATTTAAGATAGTTATATTCATTAATTAATGTGTAGAAAACAAACATTTCAACATTTTTATAGTAATTACTAGTAACATTTAAGTTTACTTACAATTTTAATCGGATTGATTTACAAAATTGAATCTTATATTTTAAAATTCGATAGTTTTGACTATTTTAATTTTATAATTATCAAATTATAAAGTAACATATTTTAAATAATATGATATATATAATATATTAATGTAAAATAAAACTAATTTAGCGTCTAAGCAGTCCTTAAAATGCCGCTCAAACTAACCAAACCTTTCAGCTTCCTTTTTATTTTTTTAATATGTTTTATATATTTATATTATTAACATCCATCTTCCTTTTCAAACCAATAAAATCATAAAAATAACACCCTTGTATAAATTCACTTTTATCTTCTTTGAGCACATGTTATTATCCGCCATTTTTCTATGCAAGTTTTTTACTCTCTATGTCGTATTTTAATTGTTTTATTTAACATTTTTTAAATTATTTATTTTATAATATTAATATATTATTAATTACTTTATTTTATTAATATATTTTAATTTATCAAAATTTTCAACTAACTATAATTAATAATTAATAAGGATATTTGAGTAAATGAAATTCATTTTATCATTAAAAGTGATAAAATTATCATTTTTTTATATATTCACACAACTTAAACAAGACAATTAAAATGAAATATAGGGAGTCTCTTAACTATATGTTACGTTATGTACCTTTTTAGTAAAGACTTGATCCTTAAAAAGAACTTGAATGATAGATTAGCTTTTAATAAAAAAATACTATTTTTTATCATTTACAAAAATAAATCAGAATAATTTAATCTAAAATTATTGTGAATCATTAAATTGTATGTGAACTGATGATATATATTACTGAAACATTGCCGATTTCATTTAACTTGAGTATGTGATATTTAACAAAAATATAGTCCCTCAGACCAACTTAGCCAATCACGAATTATAAGTGCCAATTAAGACTCTAAGAGAATGGTGAAAATCACCTGTATGAAATATGCTCATTTTTATTTATTTAACATTAAACAGTGGTATGAGAAAAATTAACAATTAATCTTAAAATATTTGACTTTTTCTATATTAATAGTGACTAAAAAATATCTTTAACAAGTTCTTATATATGAGACCAAAGAAAAGTAAATAAAAGAAAGAGAAAATAATTTTGTATGGACTAAAACTATATATCATATAATTTTGTAAGAATTGAAAATTTTACAATTTTATAATTTTTATAATGATAAAACTTCAAAGGTCTATATTTTTTAGGATATAAAAATATTTTTTATCATTATATAGAACATAAGTGGTAAAGGATAAAAGAGTGGAGGAACAAATCAGTTTAAAATTACTAACTTTGTTTAGTATACACTAGTTTAAAAATTAATAATAATTTATATCATCTTAATCATGTATACCTCGTTACATATATAAAAGATAAAATTTTGACCTAGCATTTTTCATATATTTTAAAATTTAATATTAAAAAGTTATTTCAACTAATTATCAAATTTTATTTAAAAAACAATTATTTCTTAAAATAAAAATTAGAATACTAATTAATCTATATTTTGTTCCCGTACATCATACAAATATATGATATAGTTTAATTAATAACATATAAATAATTATTACATTTTAATAATTTAATATCATAAAATTGTATACGATATCACATTTCACTTTTGAATATATATGAATAAATTGCATTAAAATATAAATATCACATGTACACACACTATTACGTTACAAAAACAAGTTATAGCGAAAAGTCAAATCAACAATTAGTCGATGATCTTTCAGCAAATCAAAAGAATTAGTGAAGTATTACATTCCACACACCCTTTTGTTCTTAGATGGATCCATAGAAGTAAAATTTGTTCTTTTCTTCTATATATTAACTACATTTTCCCTAAAAAAAATTACTTTCCATGATATGTGTAAAGACATATTAAAGTTAATACTAATATATTAAAATCAAACGGCAACAGAGAATTGAACGGGTGAGCAATGAATTCATTTTAAATCTAACTTGGAAATTATATAATTTAGTTATAATATTCATAATTAAATTAAAAATAAGTATATTAAACTATTGGAGAAACCATCTTGAACATACAATAAAAATTGAACAAGTTTATTGATCGAAATTCTAAGCTTAAAGTGATTCATTGTAAATAAATACTTCAATAATGTTCAAAATATTAATGACGAGAAATATTGTCTTACTATAGAAGTAACAATTAATATATGTTAAGAAAAATGTATAATTCGTCAAAAAATATTAATGATATATCAATAATGTTTAATAATGTTAATGAAGTAACAATTAAATAAATATTCAATAATGTTCAAAATATTAATGAAGAGATAGTAATATTTGTTTACCTAATTTTTGTTGAGTAATGATATATCATTAGTATAAATGTAATGTAAAAAATATCCACTCTTAAGAGTGACACAAATAGTATCAATTAGATTGTAGAATTTAAAAAAAAAAAAAAAAAAAAAAAACCCTAAAAATTGAAAGTCATTTTTTTTGGACTTTTTGTTTAAAATGAGTTATTCAATGTAATACAAAGAGAGTAATAATATATTAAAGAAGTAAATCATCAAATAGATCTCTCACTTAGGCTCTCAAATAGATACTTCAAAAATATCTTTAACTTTGTCAAAATTACACTTATAAGTTTTTTTGTCAAATATGTACAACTAGATTATCAAGTTGGTCCATACATTAAATTAAGTCTCTATATTTAACAACTTCCAATCAATTTAGTGCTTGACATTAGTATTAAATTTACAATTTGACCCCTATAGTTTACCATATATTATCAAAAAGGCTAATGTAAATAATGTTTATATAGAGTCATAGATGCTTTGAAATATTAATAATCTCATTTATCTATCAGAAAACTCTACAAAATCATGCAATAATTGGGTGGTTTGCACAATATTAATATATATATATATATATATATATAGAGAGAGAGAGAGAGAGAGAGAGAGTGTGTATTGTTAGTATTTCATGGTGTCATTAAATATCTGCTTCAGGCATTTGTAATGCTATAGTATAATCCAACAATATCTAAAATCAATAAGTGATTCCTCCATCTCTTCTCTTTAATGCAAAGAAAAGAGGTTAATAAAATCATGAAAGTTCTTACCTTAATCCTCACATTTTCTATAATTGTTGTTTTGTCTCGTGCAACACCAACATTGTTCACTCGGCTTGAACCTCAAATAAACCAATTTTCGGCGCTTGACGCTACCAAGCCACAAGTAACTAAATTTTATTTTATTTTCTCTATTTTATTTTTTTTGGAAATATTAATGCTAACACCCAAATACCTTTTAATTAATTAACTCGGCTTCAACTTGGGAGTGGTTGTTAGTTTTTTTAGAGGGAGAATAACATCTATGAGACTATTAGGTGGAACTCCAAAAAAGAACTTATACATTTTTCATAAGCTAATTTTAACATAACTTTATAAGTGATCAAGAATAGAATCTGAAAATAACTTATATTAAATAGTTTATTTAAAATGAATTTTATTTTATTTTATCTTTTATTACATTATATGTTTATATATAAACATTCATGTTTTAAGTTTTTAATTAACTTAATTATGTATACAATATGAATTTGTTTGTATTGACTTATTTAATATTATCGAATAGTAAAAATGTGTGTGATATTATTTGAGAAACTGTAAAAAAATAGTTTATAATGTATCTATAAGTTATTTTTTAATTTTTTAAAAAACTCCTCAGTGTAATTTATAAAAACAATTTATAATTTATCTAAAATTAATTTTATTTTGTCTTTTTAATACAAATATAACTTATATATAAAAACTTATATTGTTTAATTACTTTGTTTAGTAGTAGCTTTTGACTAATGCCCTTTTTTGTTTGCTGCCAAAAATTTAGGGTTGGGAAATTGTGCTTTAGTTTCATCAATGCCCTTGTAGTCAATACACATTTTATAAATGAAAGTTTTAGTTACTCAAATTAATTCCATGTTTTATTGCATCTTAAATAAGAGGCTATGTATATGATTTGTATATATGCATGTTTCAGAATTTGGATGAACAAAATTGCAAATACAGATCTACTATAAAGACAAGTTGCCTTTCTCCAATTCATACAAATGACATAATCACTCTTTCATTTGGAGACGCTACACACGATGGGACGGTAATATTTTTCTCTACTACGAATAATTAACCATATAATATAACTAACTATACATGTTGGAAATTTTGTGACTATTAACTCAATATTAAAATTTTGTGACTATTAACTCAATTTTAAAATTTTGTGACTTTGTTTCTTGTTTTGGAAAACAAATCACATTATCTATTCTTTTCAATTTTTTCCTATAAAAGTAACATTTTAATACATCATCACAATATTTAATTTTCTTTCACTAGAATTAATCAAGTACTAATGTATTGTTTATAAAAATTCAAATAAAATTTTGGTTGAAGTATATCCATACATATATTTAATTTAGGGTTAAATAAGTTTTTTTTACTTTATAAAATTTTAAAATTTTGTTTTTATTCATCGTAAAAAAAAATCACATATTTTAATTCATATAAAATTATTATTCAAGCCGTTTTAATCTTTATTGATACATCAATATATATTTTTAAGTGATTGTTTTGTATAGATATTTACAATATAAAAAATTTATACACAAAAAATGAACTCAAAATTTAATTTTGAAGTCCATATTTTATGTATTTTTAACTTGAACATGTGACATTTAAAAGTTTATATTTAATTTATTCCAAATTAAAAAATTATAAATTTGTGCAAATAAATTTTTAATAATGTTCAAAATACAACTACAAAAAATATTTAAAAATTTAAAAGTTAAATGATGTTTCGTTTGAGTAACAATTAAAATAACGTGTACAATAATTTTATATAAATTATAAAATATGATTTTTTATCGGAAGTAAAACAAAAATTTAAAATTTTATAAAGAACGAAAGTTTATTTAACCTTTTAATTTAATTGCAGATTGATGTTGAGAATCTGGGTGGTCCTCAGAATAAGAGGTTAGAGGCTTGCGTGACAGTTGAATTGGGCTTAGAGGGACCTTGTCGCGACAAAATCTGCAAAGTGTTGATATCTAGAAGTGGGCCCCATAGTTCGGTACCAAAGTTTGATGATGATAGTTGGATAGCAGAGTATGTGACCATAGAGGACTATAAGAACCCTCCTATCAGATTTGACTTCAAACCTAAGGATATTATTATTCCTGATGATGGTTATGGATATGGCCTCGACTATTGTCCTAAAGATTAGGGTTAATTAAATTAGTGTGTTATCCTGCGTCGCAAATATATAAATTACTATTTTCAAAATATATTGTTATATTAATTTATATAATATAATAATTTAAATTAATAATATAATTTTATTGACATTGATATTAAAGATATAGTTTGAATTTTATTATCAAAAATTGCTTATAAAAATAAATATAAAAATAATTTGTGAAATAAAATAATTTTTTTAATTAAATTTATGTAATATTAGTCAATAATTTGAAGTAGTAGTTGCTAGAGCTTACAAACTGTCAAATCGTGATGTAATGGATCTGTTGACATTTGAAAAATCATTATTAAAAAAACTGTTAGTGAGGTAATGAACTGTATTTTTTTTAATTACAGAATAAATTCTATATTATGATTTTTTTTTTGTTTGGATGAATTGGATATTTTTCTACTTAAAAGCTGAGTTGTTTGCCTTCATGGGTAAAAGCTCAATTTGTGGCATCAATTATTTAGTAGAGAATTTAGAATTGGAGTTAGTATTACAAAACCTTACAAATAAATATTGGAATATACGCGTAGAGATATCAAATACGTACAATTTTTAAGGCAAAATTTAGAAAAATAAACAATAAAAAATGTATAACAAAATAAAGACACTTTTTATTTTAATTCCTAAATAAATTTTATGCAAACATAACATCAAACGTTCATGAATGAAAATTGATAGAAATTTAATGTATGAATCTAACATCGCAAAACTAACAAATTTCCGCCAAAACAAAGGCTACCATAGCTTAATTCAAAATAAAATAAAATAAAGTATTATGTTTATTCTCGCTCCTTCTCAATTTTGATATTTTTCACATTTTTTGAATTGACTCCATCATTGTCGTCAGCGACTTTCATGAACCCCCTTTTAAGAGAGGTACAATCATCAGAATCATGTTCAACTAGTACGAGTACACATACAGGGTTTGGGACTTGATATTTCTCATCAGTAGCTTCTTCTTCAAACTTATTCATCAAATCATTCGTTACACTACCTTCTACGTCGTTATCAAGACCAACATCAACCTTAGTCACGAATTACAAAAATTAGAAAGTAATACATATTGATTTAGATAAGTAAAATAATTTACAAAAGTTAAAAGAATAGAAACCTTTTCAAGAGCAACATATCTGAAATTTTTTATAATATTCAAGTCACCACAAATATTTTTGACTCGAAATGATTTTCAAAATTTGAGTTCACATCATTTTTTGCCTCTATCTTAAATAGAAACTGTTTTTCAACCGAATCTCCAATTTCTTTTGGCACGCTGTCAGACTGTGGATCCTAATATTCACATTGTTGTTAAAAATATTAATCTAGATCATCGAAATAAACATAACCAGACCACATCAATAATAAATAAAGATTGAAGATAAAATAAAATTTAGGAAATATACTGATTTGATCCTTTTCATGAAGCAAATTTAGACATGATTTGTTTGTCAACGAAATTTCGTCATGATCAAATATGACAAAGGTATCATAATCAGTATCATCGACAACTCTAACCTTGATACGATACCTTTTACCAAAATTAGATAATGAAATTTATTAACATCAATAATAGTCTAAGGAATTGATAAATTAACATAAATGAATTTTATTTGTTAAACGCACCGTGGCACAATTGTCCATACATATTTCTTACATTTTAGACAAAAAGAACCTTTTAGATTCAATAACAACTCCTTTGTTGCATACACATGCTCCATACTACCAATGACATTCAACAAGAATATGTTTAACTGTATCAAAGACAACACAAACCATATCCTACAAAAGAAGTAAAAATTATAAATAACAAACATGATTAACAAAACTAAATGAACTATAATAGATATGACATTGAAACTGTAAAAATTTCATTTTGACAATCCTTAAGTTCCTCTAAAGTCATGCGTTGGAAAAGACTTAAAAATTCTTCTTCTTAACTCAAATGAGAAGTATCCTTCTTATGAGTCAATGGTTGAATTGGCGAACCAAAGTTATTCGAGTGTCTGATGATGAGGTAGTATAAAGTTAGTATTTCAATAAATAAAAAAATTGAATAAGTTAGTTGGTACTACTTCTAGTTTTCTTTTAACCTTACTTGCGTTTGAAAAAAATTGACTCAGGAATTTCAGGATTGAATAAAAGCTTAGTTCAATTCATTGCATTTTGTAGTTGGTTTTTATCATTAAACGTCTTCACTTTTAGCAAATAAAATTAGTTAATAAATAATAGAGAAAGTTATTAAATACTAAAAAAATTTATATAATGTAAAAAGGCTCACTCATCTGACTTTAACTCAATAACTTTAAATTTTGTATTGACACCATTCATTTCATAAACTATGTATTGTCACACTCCAACTAAAACCTCCATGACATCTATTAAAAAAATAATGACTAAACTGTGAATAACTAAAATAAAATAACAATGACAAATTAAAATAAATTTACCAAATCAAGTAATTCATGTCAACATTTTGAATTTCTGGGAATGAAATGAATGAGTACAGAGAAGCTGTGACCAAATTGGTCTCTAATTCTCGGACAATTGTACCATAGCTCCCTCACGAGTATTAGTCTCAAATCGAGATATAAGAGTTTTTCGCACCGTTGCTTTAATTTTATCACCTTAAAAAATATGAAACACAAATTTGTTAAATTAATAACATAACAAATAAGTTTGTATAACTTAAAACTTTGAATTTATAAAAGAAAGAATTAAACCTTGTTATCGATCAATATCATTTCCATCACATAAAATTTATGTTTGATATTCATATCAGACAGAAACCACCTTCGCACAACTCTAACAACCAAATTCCACGAAAACTTTTTTTTGGAGAAATTGAAGCAACAAAATCTGATTTTTTTTTTCAAACATCGGAGAAAGATAAACACAAAAACAAATAACGAATCTTTGTTAAAGGAAAATTAAAAGGGGATTGTATATAGATGAGATAATATGAATGACATTTATAAGGGAGGCGTCGAAAATAGTAGATTATTGAGGAGAGACCGTTAACAACACATAATTAAGAATGAAGACACTAAAAGAATTCGTAAAATAAAATAAAATTTGTAATTAAATTAATTTGAAGCAGTGATTGTTAAAGTAGTGTTTAAAAACCCATGACTTTTAAATAATTGTCAAGCCGTGGTGTGATTCGTTATATTTTATTTTTAATTCATTCTTTTTATTTTTTAATTGGCCACTAAAGTCTCAACGGAAATATCATGTCAAATTGTGATATAATGGAAGTTTTATTTTTATTTTTATAAAAAAATCTGCACAGTTATTTCTATTAATAGAAACTTTATATTTGCATAACATTTTATTTAGCTGACATATATCAAACTTGCCAAAATATCATGTTTGTTTTATTATATTGTATAAACTCATAAACTAATATTATATGGACTCTTTCTTTCTTTTATAATAAATATAAGCTTATCGTATTTCATAAAAATTAGAATCAACATAATATTTATAGAGGTTAGGTTAGTCTCAAATAAGGTTGCTTCTAATAAGGGTTTTATATACTACCTAAGTAACTAATAAATATTTAATGATAAAAGTTGAACTATCAAGTTGTACGTTTGTATTGGTGTGATTCGATCGTGACCGTGGTACTTGTAATAGTGAGATTTTCTTTGCGTATTGGTAGGTATGTTTCTAGTTGTTTTGGGAGAATAAAAAGGGACTAAGATTCAAAGAAAAACTAAAACTTCTTATAAAAGTAACACAAGATACATATGCCAATAAGGCATTCAAAATAAAAGAGCATATTCATCACCCGGTGACAAATTTCTAATATAGGACATGAATCGAGCTAGTAGATTGAAAATATATAATTATAAATCAAAAGAGATACAAAAGATAAATGATTGATTACATCTAACTTCAACAAAGAGAGATTTAGTTAAGTGACATTTTGCTCAGCACTTCAACAAAGAGAGATTTAGTTAAGTGACATTTCGCTCAGCAAACATATAATTTGTTTTGCGAATGCGTATGTTTCACGGTGAATTATAGTCCAGCCGTAAAACCGCCTTTAATTTTGCCCAGTGAGATTACTATTTTCTTAGCAATATTAACTTTGCAAAATTTAGCAAATTCACTACCTTGAACTCTCTTAACCATAAGATTGCTCGCTTAGTGAATTCTATTTGTCATGTTTCATCAAATCTCGATTTCAATTATCTTGGTTTGTAATAGGACAATTGTTACTGCTATAGACACTATTTATCACAATCTTCTCTCCCCTCCCCCTTCCACCTCATGAAAATAGCGAGTTCTTGTCTTTCGCGACAATCGAACCCGACACATAGGAGATAAATTGCATCTCAATTGGTAATGAAAATGAATTGACTGATGTAGAAGATCAAACAAAGTTGCAACTATAGAACAGGCTAAGAACTCTATTTTTTTGGACTGAACATAATAATATTTAAATAGTTTTTTGTTACATAAAAAAAATCATAAAACTATTAAAATTTTAGTCTAACATTTAAAAAAATGGCTAAATTGATCAATATTTTTTAATTTAAAAATTAAATTACTATTTTTCAAATGTAGGAAACCAAATGGCCTTATATAAGGCTCATTACCATACCTTCAATGGAATAACCCTTAGTAAACAGTCATTAAAGTCAAATGTAAGTATGACTTTTTCATATAGTTAATTACTGCAACAAAATTAGTTAGTGCTAATCAATATTAAAGTCAAATTTAGACTCATAATTAAGAAAAAATATTTGCAAGTTACAAAACAAAGGATATATTAGAAACAAATTGTTGGGAGCACTTATTTGTCTTATTTTTTGAATTTAGGATAACTCAATGCATTATGGAAAAAAGTTATAATGAAAAGGCCAAATCAACAAATATTCAATGATCTTTCAGCAAAGCAAAAGAATTAGTGAATCATTACATTCCATACACCCTTTTTTTCTTCCATCGAGCCATTAAGGTTACTTTTTAAAGACATAAAATTTAGTGTTTTCCTGTTAACTACTTTTTTCCTAAAAAAAAGCACTTTTCATGGCATGTGTAAAGACACATTTAAGCTGATACTAATAATTACAATAAGTGAAATAAATGTATTTATACTATTTAAAGTCTTGACGTACATTATTTATCAAAGTGTGTCACAACCTCAATCAATTTCATTCTTTCATATTTTTTCGAACATTAAATTAGAAACACACATCAAGTATATTTTAACATAAACATTTAAATTGTTTTTGTTTTTTATTGTCTCTTATAGTTTATATTTGTATAACATTTCATACATACATTTATATATTAGATTATTTATATGATGTTTATGATTATAACAATAATTTGTTGCCAACAAAAATATAATGGTAATATTTTTTATTGAAAATATAAAATCAGAAAGATGTTAAGTGAAAAACACGCACATAAACAATTCAATAGATTATCATAAACACGTTCAAATATTGGATTTGGTATTGTTATTTATAAGCATTTAAGTGACTATATGCAGATATATATTAATTTATTTAAAAATATATACTACATGGAATAATTTAGGTTTAAATTTTGATATTTTCAATACATATTATAAAAAATAAAACATTTAAGATAATTATATTCGTTAATTAATGTGTAGAAAACAAACATTTCAATATTTTCATAGTAATTACTAAAAATATTTAGATTTACTTAGAATTTTAATATCATCATTTTTTTTTCTAATTTACAAAGTTTGATTTTATATTTTAAAATTCAATAATTTTAATTATTTTGATTTTTTAATTAACAAATGACATTAATATACGTCAAGACTTTAAATAGTGTGAAATGACTATTACATATAATCCATTCATGTGAAAAGACTTTAATTCGATAATTTTTGTCATTTTAATTTTTTAAATAATATTACATATAATACATTAATGTGAAAAGATTAACATTCTGATCCTTTAAAAAAAAAACATGGATGATAGATTAGTTTTTAATAAAAAAAAATACAATTATTTATCCTTTAAAAAAAATAAATCAGAATAATTTAATATAAAATTGTTATCTAACATTAAATTGCATGTGAACCAATGATATGGATTATTGAGACATTCACGATTTCATTTAACTTGAGGATGCAACATTTAACAAAAATATAAGGGGACCATGTAGTCCCTCACACCAACTTAGCCTTTCACGATTTATAAAAGTGCTAATGTACCCTAGGAGAATGGTGAAAATCACCTATATGAAAAATGCTAATTTTTATTTATTTAACATTAAACAGTAGTATGAAAAAATTAACAATTAATCTAAAATATATGACTTTTTTTTTTATATTAATAGTGACTAAAAAAGATCTTTACAAGTTCTTACATGTGAGAACAAAAAAAAAGAGTAAATAAAATAAAGATAGATTAATTTTGTATGGACTAAAACTATATATTATATAATTTTGTATGGACTAAAACTATATATTATATAATTTTGTATGAGTTAAAATTTTTAAATACTTACAAATAATTAAGTCTCTATGTTTAATAACTTATAATCAATTTAGTGTGTATGACATTAGAATCGAATTTACTATTTGACCTCTATAGTTTGCCACATATTATCAAAAAGATTAATATAAAAAATGTTTTTATAGAGTCATAGATGTTTTGAAATATTATAATCTCATGTATCTATTAGAGCACTCTACAAAATCATGCAATAATTGGGTGGTTTGCACAATATTAAAATATATATATAGTGTAATGTTGGTATTTCATGTTGTCATTAAATATAGCTTCAGGCATTTGTAATGCTATAGTATATAATCCAACAATATCTAAAATCAATTAGGTATTCCTCCATCTCTTCTCTTTAATGCAAAGAAAAGAGGTTAATAAAATCATGAAAGTTCTTATCTTAATCCTCACATTCTCCACAATTGTTGTTTTGTCTCATGCAACACCAACATTGCTCACTCGGTTTGAATCTCAAATAAATCAATCTTCGGCACTTGACGTTACCCAGTTACAAGTAACTAAATTTTATTTTATTTTTTCGAAAATATTAACGTTATCTTTTGTTACATAAATTGCTTATATATAAATATTTAAATAATAAACATTTATGTTTTAAGTTTTTAATTTAGTTATGCACACAATATAAATTTGTTTGTATTGACTTATTTGATATTATTAAATAGCATAAATGCATGTGATATTATTTGAGAGAGTGTAAGAAAATAGTTTATAACGTGTCTATAAGTTATTTTTAATTTTTTTCATAAACTCTCCGGCGTAATTTATAAAAATAACTTATACTTTATTTAAAATTAATTTTATTTTATCTTTTTAATAAGGATATAACTTATATGTAAGGATTTATATCGTTTAATTAAATTGTTTAGTAGTAGTTTTTGATTAGTGCCTTTTTAATTTGTTTGCTGCCAAAAATTTAGGGTTGGGAAATTGTGCTTTAGTTTTCATTAATGCCCTTGTGGTCAATACACATTTTATATATGAAAGTTTTATTTACTCAAATTAATTTCATGTTTTATTGCATCTTAAAAATAAAAGGCTATGTATATGATTTGTATATATGCATGTTTCAGAATTTTGATAAATGGGATTGCAAATACAAGGTTACCGTAAAAACAAGTTGTCGCTCTCCAGTTCATACAAATGACATAATCACTCTTTCATTTGGAGACGCTTCACGCAATGGATTGGTAATGTTTTTCTCTACTACAAATAATTAATTAACCATATAATATAACTAGTAACTATACATGTTTCTCAATTCCTCTTCAAAATTTAATTTCTTGCACAAATACTATTAACTCAATTTAAAAATTTTGTGACTTTGTTTCTTGTTTTGCAAAACAAATCACATTATGTATTCTTTTTAATTTTTTCCTGTAAAAGTTACATTTTATTTCCTAATCACAATATTTAATTTTCTTTCACTAGAATTAATCAAGTACTAATGTATTGTTTGAAAAACTCAAATAAAATTTTGGTCGAAGTATATCTATACATATATATTTAATTTAGGATTAAATAAGTTTTTCTACTCTATAAATTTTAAAATTTTATTTTTATTCATTGTAAAAAAAAATCACATATTTTAGTCCAATGCAAGCCATTTTAATCATTATTGAAACATCAACGTATATTTTTGAATGATTATTTTGCATAAATATTTATAATATAAAATATTTATACACAAAAAACAAACTCAAAAGTTGATTTATAGGTCTATATTTTATATACTTTAAATTTGAACATGTGACATTTAAAAGTTAATATTTAATTTATTCCATGTTAAAAAATTGTAAATTTGTGCAGATAAATTTTTAATAATATTTAAAATATGACTGTAAAAGATATTCAAAAATTTAAAAGTTTAATGATATTTTATTTCAACAATAATTAAAACAACTTGCAAAATAATTATATATAAATTAAAAAATATAATTTTTTATCATGAGTAAAATTAAAAATTTTAAAAATTTATAAAAACCGAAAATTTATTTAAAATTTTAATTTAATTGCAGATTTACATTGAGAATATGGGTGGTCCTAAGGATGAGAGGGTGGGGCAGTGCATGACAGTTCAATTGGACTTAGAGGGACCATGTCGCGACAAAATCTGCAGATTGTTGATAATTAGGAGTGGACATCATAGTTTGTTACCAACGTTTGATGATACTTGGATAGTAGAGTATGTCTACATAGAGGACTATAAGAACCCTCCAATCAGATTTGATTTCGATGAGAACTATATTATTCCTGATGATGGTTTGGGATATGGCCCCAACTATTGTCCTAAATATTAGTGTTAATTACATTCCTAAAATAATATTATATGGACTCTTTCTTTCTTTTTATTTTTTTTAAATAAAGATAATCTTATTGTATTTCATAAAAATTAGAAGCAACATAATATATAATATGTATGGAGCTTAGAGTTGAATTATCAAGTTGCATGTTTGTATTGGTGTGGTTCGATCGTGACCGTGTCGGTACTTTATTTGTGATATTTTCTTTGCATATTGGTATGTATGTTTCTAGTTGTTGTTGGTGAATAAAAAGGGACTAAGATTCAAAGAAAAACTAGAAACTTTTAATAAAAGTAACACAAGATACATATGCCAATAGCTTTCGAAATAAAAGATGGAATCAATATGTTGTGTACCGTATTCATCATCCGGTGACAAATTTCCAATTCAGAACATGAAATTTGTTTAAACACTAGTTAGTTCGAACAAATGTTTTTTTAAGATGGTTGGATTTTGTTTAGCAATTTTTTTTATAGTGAGTCATTCTTTAACGTGGTTTTATGGAAATTATAGAATTAGAAATCAATTAATGGATAGAGAGATATTAAGAGGAGAACATTTGCTCAGTATCTTGGAACCTTCCATATTGAAATAAATGACTTTTTTATTTGTTTTATATTTTGAAACTTTTGTTCATTATATATTTACAATCTTTTATGTGATTTGCTTTTTTATTTTATTGATGTAGAATTATTGAAATACTATATAGTTTATAATTTGGTTGACAATAGAAATGAAATCTAAATTTGGCACGCATATCAAGTAACAAGAGGAAGAGAGATTGTAAAAATTGTCTGAAAAAGATAATGAAGTAATTTCTTGATATACTAATTGAAGCTGTAAATAATGGTCTAAGATGTGACAATGAACAATTCAAAGCAAATACCTTAACTGTGCTCAAGGCAAAATTGGAGGAAATTTTTTTTGGATGTGGAATTAAGGTAAAAACACACTTTGAATCTGCAATAAAGAGGTCAAAGTTAATTTATGGAACAACTTTTGATATGTTAAATCACAGTGAATTCGGTTGGGATGAAGAGAAAAAAATGATTAAGGTGGATAGTATGGAAAGAATATGCGAAGGTTAGTGTTCATTAATTTATTGCAACTTCGTATATTCTATTGAGTTCATTTTGATTATTTGAAAAGTTATATTTTTTATGTTTGTGTAGAGTCGTCCAAACGCAAAACATTATAGGTATGTTAGTCTTTGATAAGCTTGTTTGTAATTTTGGAAAAGATCGTGCTATTGGTAAGGGAGATGCTCCCCCTAGTGATAATGTCGAAGAGATAGATAAAGTAAAGGTAGAACAAATTAATGGTGATGAGCTTTAAGTAGAAATTACTCAATCACTATCTCTTTGTCAATCACAATCTAGAGGTAATAATGACCAAATGAAAATTCAATCAAAGATAAGAAACATATGAGCATATAATATTGCTCATGGTATTTCTGAATTAGGAAATTCTTTTGGGAATTGACTTGAAAAAAGTTTATAATAATTGGGTGAAACTGCAAATCGTCTATGTATTGGTAAAAATGTGTTTGATGATTCACAAAATATTATGAATGAGTTGAAGAAAATGTAGCTAACACAACAAAGAGTGTTTTACTGCAGCAGACAAAATATTATGTGTCACATTGCTTGCACATATTTTAGGATTGTGATAATGTTGATCGTCTTGCATTTGTTAAGTCGTTGATCTACTAGTTCGATTTATGTACTTGACTTTACTTATTTATCTTTAATACATTTTACTTTTGTTGATTTATTTTGTATGTAAGACAATGTATTGTTTTTTATGATATTTTATTGTTACGTACATGGTCAACAATTTTAACTTGATATAATGTATTGCAAATTTTAATAATATAAATTTTTTTAGCAATGTAATTTTTTTTTCAATTATATAAAATTACTTCATAATTTATTTATATTTTTTTTTAGTGTTTTTGGTTTATTTAAAAAAATGATAATTATTATTTCAAAAGAAAAAAATTTAATAAAATACAAGGACAATTTTATTATTTTATCACAATATATATATCATTTGACTATATGGTATATCAAACATTACATATGAAAAACATTACAATTTGTTTTTTTTCTTCTTTCTACTTACTACTTTTTTCCCTAAAAAATAACTATTTTTCATGGCATGTGTAGAGATACATTTAACTAATACTAATATTTACGATAAGTGAAATCAATTTATTTATACTATTTAAAGTCGTGAACTACATTACATTTCAATTACAACCTCAAGCAATTTCATACTTTAAGATTTTCTCGAACATTGACAATAAGTAAATCATTATAAAATTGAAGTTATAAATACTCCTCTTATATTTGTACAACAATCGAAACACATTTATATATATATATATATATATATATATATATTAGATTATCTGATATAATATATAATGTTTATGATTATGATAATAATTTATTTTGTAAAAGAATATTAGTGGTAATATTTTTTATTCAACATCTAATATAAGAAAGATACTAAGTTAAAAGCATGCTCATAAACAATTCAATAAATTATCATTAAAATTGATAAAATTAATTATTATTATTTTTTTAAAATCACTCAAATCAAATAATTAAAATGAAATAGATTAAGTACACTAATAAAAAAGGCAATATAATCCAATTTAGTCTCTAAGAAAATGGTGAAAATCACTTATATGGAATATGTTCATTTTTATTTATTTCAGATTAAACAGTGGTATGAAAAAATTAACAATTAATATATCTTAAAATATGTGACAATTTTATTTTAATAACAATAGTGACTAAAAAAAGCTCCTTAACATGTTTTTGTATACTAGACCAAAGGAAATATTAAGAAAAGTAAACGAAGGAAAGAAAAAATAATTTTGTAAACCTAAAATTGTATGTGATGTAATTTTGTAATAGTTAAAAGTTGTATTTATTTTTATTTTTATTTTTATTTTTATTTTTTTTATAATTACAAAACTTAAAACTTAAAAGTTATAGATTTGATAGGGTTTAAAATCATATTTATTCTGATATGAAATATAAGTAGTAAAGGATAAAAGAATGGAGGAATAAATGACTTTAAATTTAGTAATTTTGTTTAGTAACCACTATTTTAAAAATTAATAATAATTTATATTATGTGGATCATGTATATCTCATTGCATATATAAAAGATAAATGTAAACCTTTTGATGTGGCATTTTTAATATATTTTAAATTTTAATATTAAAAAAATTATTTCAACTAATTATTAAATTTTATTTCAAAAAAGACATTTATTCCTTAAAATAAAAAATTAAATAGTAGTCTTCTATTCTTCTTCTTGTGCATCACACCTATAAAATTCAGTTTAATTAATAATTAAAACATTTAGATGTTTTATGTTATGAGATTATATAACACATTATTTATATTATATTATATTACATCATTATTTTTTAATTTAAATATATAAAATAGAGATAAAAATTGTAGAGTTTTAAAATACGAGAGTCAATTATGTAAAATGGTGAAATTATGGCTACCAAAACTGCTATTAACCTTAACATTTATCATAAATTGCTTTTGAATATATAGATAAATCACATTAAAATATAAAATATTGTAACGTGTGTGTACCCGTTACCGAAACAAGTTATAATGAAAGGGCCAAATTAATAGACAATCTTTCAGAAAAGCAAAAGAATAGTGAATTATTACATTACACACCGTTTTGTTCTTTCATCGATCCATTAAGGTTTACAAAGATGTACAATTTGTTTTTTCTTCTATTAACTACTTTTTTACCTAAAGAAAATTACTTTTCGTGATATATATAAAGACATATTAAAGCTAATACTAATATATTTTAAAATCAAACTGAAAGAGGGAATTGACCAGTTGAGCAATGAATCCATTTTAAGTCTAACTTGGAAATTATATAAATTAGTTATAATATCCATAATTAAATTAAAATTTTAGTAGATAAAACTATTGGATAAACCATCTTGAACATACAAAAGAAAATTGAACAAATATATTTGGTTGTATTCTAGTTATATGGAAATTCTAAGGTTAAAGTTATTCATCGTAAACAAATACTTGAATAATTTTCAAAATATTAATGTTAACAAATATTATCTTATTATAGAAATAGAAGTTTACTAATATTAAGAAAGTATAATATATATAGAAAAAAATGAAAGATATATCATAATTTTTTTTAAACTACTTATTTTAAGTATTGGTATATCATTAGTATAAATATAAAGTGAAAATATTGATTACCTCTTAAGAGTGATATAAATAATATAAATTAGATTGTAGAATTGAAAAAATGATATTAAATATTGAATTGAAAACTGAAAATCATTTAATTTGACCGAGTCATAGATGTTTTGAAATATTGATAATTTCGAAGACAATGTTATAACGTGGGTGGTTCACACAATATTAAAAAAAATCCATAGAGTTTCGTTAGGATTTCACGTTGTCTTTAAATATTTCCCTTGGCATATGTAATGCTATAATATCTAAAATTAATTAGGTGTTCCTTCTTCTCTTCTCTTTGATGCAAATAAAATATATTAACAAAATCATGAAAGCACTTACTTCAATCATCGCATTCTCCATAGTTGTTGTTTTTTCGCAAGCAACACCAACATTGCTAGCTCGGCTTAAACCTCAAATGAACCAATTTTCTGCGCTTGACGTTCTTCAACCACAGGTTATTAAATTTTATATACTTATTTATTTGTTTTAGAAAATATTATAAGTTTTTAATTGTTTGTATTGATTTATTTAAAATTATCAAATAGAATAAACATGAGAGAGTATAATGACATATATGTGCATGCATGTTTCAGAATGTGAATGAACATTGCTTTTACAAAGCTGTGATAAGGACAGGCTGTCTTTCTCCACCTCATACAAAAGACAGAATCACTCTTTCATTTGGAGACGATGAACACGAACCGGTATTTTCTCCGAAAATGAATGGTCCTGATACTGATTCTACATCGTTCGACCAGTGCATGACAACAATTATACGGTTTGAAGGAGGTTGTTTGGACAAAATCTGCAAATTGAATATATTTAGGAAAGGTTCAGATGGTTGGATGGTAGACTATATCATCATAGATGACCATAAGAACTACCCTAGCACCATATTTAACTTTGGTGGTCGTTATAAAATTCCTGATGGTGATGTTGGCTATGGTCTCAACCTTTGCTAATAAAGATAAGCTTACTCTATTGTATGGAGGCTATCTAGTTACACTCTAAATAACTGTTTTATGTTTTGACATAATAGTTTCTTTATGAAAATGATATCAAATTTGGATGTCAAACTTATTCCATCTTTGAAATATTTACATATGTATTAAAGATTATTTTTTAACTTGACAAAACTTCGTACTAAATATTTATTTGTTGACGTTTTTTTTGAGAGATTTCTATTAAAAACCAATATCAACATTGATAGATGTAGGGTTTCCGCTTTTTTAATAAAATAAGACAACTTATAGTGTACTATGAAGAAGAAAAAGAGTATATAATATTGGTATTATCAAAATTTTATCCGATAATTGAGTTAGTTTATCACTAACTCATCTACCTCAATATTCATATATTGTATATTAAAGGTTAACTAAATCATTATTGTCGATTGGTGAAGCTATATCATTCAACTATTGATCAATTAATTTGATAGGATAAAAATATGTCAATTTACAAATATATAGTAGAAGCCCAATAAAATAAAGTTACATTAGTCTCGTACACAATTAATGCGCGCAAATTTAAATTGATTAGAACTAGAAAATATTTAATATAACAAACTGTTAGAAATGTTGTAATATTAATAGATGGTTGTCGGAAATAATCATGACATTAATGAAAGTAGGTGTTGGTGTGAATTGAAAAATAAAGAAGTTCCACATAAGAAGGATAACACATACTAGTAGTGCTTATAAGGTGAAAGTATGGAACTTGAGGTGTTCCGCTGCCGTCCAGTCAACCGAGCTTGGCCCGAGCTAAGTGATGTATTATTTTTTAGGGTATAATTGTTCCTTTATCTTTTTTTCTTTCTTTTTTTCGATTTGATCATTTATTTAATTTTAAGAAAACAATTTGATCTTTTATATTTTAAAATGTTAACAATGTTATCCTTATCTTTTTTATAAAATTTCATCAAAATTTTCAAACAAATTACTCATAAAATTAATTAGCATCTTCAATATAATGCAAATTTCATCAAATGTATAACTTATATCTTCAAATAAATTCATATTTTCCAATTTTTGTAATAAAATTAAATAAAGAACCAAATCGGGGAAAAAAAAAGATAAATAATTGAAGTGTTATCTGAAATTAAGTTAAGGGACCGTAGGAGCAATTGTGCCTATTTTTTTTGTATATGAAAAATTAATAAATTATTTATTTATTCAATATTAAATGAATGTTTGCATTTTTATCTCTCATATGTTAATTATGTAATTTCTCTTCATCGAGTCAACATTCAACATCTGATCCAATCTTTCTTCCTGAATTCGTGCATCTGTTTATTGCCCGATCAAACCATAGTCTTTGGACTCACGCATCTGATTATTGCTCGGTTAAAAACGTAGTTAAGTTTGGAGCGCATGTTTCTGTGGTAAAAAACCTTGGGAAGATTGGAGCGCACGTTTTGTGAATCGGGACTGATGGGTCACTTGTTTTTCTCTGATTCAGTTGCAGACTTCCTCTATAAATAGAGGGTTCTCCTTAGTTGGACAAGCACACAAAAAGCCCTCTGCATATGGGACTTTTCTCTGAATCTCCCCCTTTCTTTCTCACTTCTTCTCTTTCTTTCGAGTGGTCACAATATCATATTACGAGTGGCAGCCATCTGATTGTCATATTGATGGTGTAATTCTAAAACAGTTTTCTATGGTGCAGTAGAACTCTGATACAATGTATATGAACTGTTTTATCTTGGAGATTTTGTGTTTTGTAGTCTGTCTTGCACAATTTAGACAGTGTCGCAAAACGTCTTAAAGAGAACGATTCAATGCGTGACTCAATTCAGTAATATTTTTAGTGGCATAAATTGATTTTAATTTAAAATATTTTTAAATTAAAAAATAACACAAGCTTTGGTGAAACATTAATAAATTATGGAGTAAACATTCATTTTTAGTCCTTAATAGTTTAGATGTCAGTCACTTTAATCCATAAATTTTCAAAATAGAAAATTAGTCATCTAAATTAAAGAATATAAAAACTCTTGATGAAAAAAAAAAAAGAATATCAAAACTAATAAAAGTTATACATACTAACTTCAATAGTCTTTTACTACATCAAGCAAGCATAAATGTATTAAAATTGTAGTCTAACATTTGAAAAAATGATTAAATTGATGGATATTTTTTAATTTAAGAACTAAAGTACTATTTTTCAAATGGATTTAATCTAATGCTTGTTACCATACCTTCAATTGGCATAACTCTTGGTATATGGCCATTAAATTCAACTTCAACTACAACGTGGATGCAAGTTCGTGTCTTTCTGATATTTGTCTATATAATTTTGTTTTAAATTTAAACCATGTTAGTTCAATTTAATTTTAAAATTATCTCTATTGCTAATTGTTGTTAAAAAAAAAAGTTTCTGTGACAAACAAAAGAGTGATGCTGTTGTTTCATGGATGATTATTATTAATTAAATAATTAATAATTGAATGAAAAAAATTAAATTATTAAAAAATACAATTAAGTAATTAAATTGATTAAAAAATATAATAAATTAAGTTAAAAATATTATATTTTAGTCCTTCTATCCAAAATCAGAAACTAGATTTAGAGATTAGGAAATGTAAACTAGATTAAGGGATTTATTAAATGTAAACTATAATTACAAAGTATAAACATAAAAATCGCATATTTAAGAAAAATTATTCACATTCCAACGAGGACATCTCCAAAATCGTCATTTAGGATTTTCATTTGTGTTAGAGATGTATTATATACGCATTGCTTTCCTACACCCACACTCAGACAATTGAAATTAGTTGTATTTGTTGCAGACAAAAATGACGCCATAGTGGAACCAAGAAGAAGCATAGTTGGAATTTTAGGTTGCACCACAGAGAAGAAGGAAAAAAGGGATTTCAAATTTTAGGTTATTTAAATTCAGGAATTTATGATTTTATCCTCATCAAATATTGTCGTGTCAGATACTACCACGCCACACCTCCATTTGCTACATAAATTTTTTTTTTAACAACAACTAACAACGATGATAATTTTAAAACTAAATTGAATTTACATATTTTAAATTGAAAAATAAAATTTACAGGGACAAAAATTAGAAAAACACGAACTTAAGCTTTTAAAATTTATAACAATTTATATTACGTTGATCATGCATATCTCACTGCATATATGAAATAAAAGTGTTAATTTTTTGACGTAGTATTTTTCACATATTTTAAAATTTAATATTAAAAAATTATTTTAACTAATTATTAAATTTTATTTCCAAAAAACATTTATTCCTTAAAATAAAATAATATTAATCTTATATTATTATACCATTGCATCAGGTAAACGATTTAGTTTAATTAATAACATATGAATAATTAATATATTTCGATGTTTTTACATCATGAGATTATATAATACATTATTTAAAATATATCATATCTTCATTTTTTTTAATTCAAATATATAGAAGAAGGATAAAAACTATTAAATTTTTTAAAATAAGAGTGTCAATTATATGAATTATAAAAATAAAATAACTGAAATTGCAATTAATCCTAAAATTTATGTTAAATTTGCTTTTGAATATATAAATCAATCATATTAAAATATAAATTATTGTAATGTGTGTGTTCCCCTTACCGAAATAAGTTTGAATGAAAGGGCCAAATCAACAAATAATAGATGATCTTTCAGAAAAGCAAAAGAATAGTGAATTATTATATTAAACACCTTTTTGTTCTTCCATGGATCCCTTAAGGTTTACAAAGATGTACAATTTGTTTTTCTTCAATTAACTACTTTTTTACCTAAAGAAAGTTATTTTTCATGACATATAATACTAATATATATGAAAATCAAACTGAAAGAGGGAATTGAACGGTTGAGCAATGAATCCATTTTAAGTCTAACTCGGAAATTATATAATTTAGTTATAATATGCATAATAAAATTAAAAATTTAGTAGATTAAACTATTGGATAAACCATCTTAAATATACAAAATAAAATTTAACAAATTTATTGAGTTGTATTCTATTTATATGAAAATTCAAAGGTTAAAGTTATTAAGAAAATGCATAATTTGTAATATATATATATATATATATATATATATATATATATATATATATATATATCCATATGCACTTTTTTTTCCTTTTTATAATTGTAGATTTCTTGATTGATTTTGGCTGGCCAATAAAAACACATGGTAGACATGTTATCATATGTCACGTTATTTAAAACATCACACGTCATCATTTTTTAGTTAAAAATCATAAAAAGAGTGCAAAACTGTCGATTTAAAAATAGGAGAACCAATTTCGTAAATTAGTAAAAATAGAGGGATTAAAATTACAATTAAATAAAAAAGTAAAGTATTTTGTTTTGTTAGTATTTCATGGTGTCTTAGTTTAAATATTGTCTTTGGCCTTTATAACGTTATAATATAACCCAACAATGTCTAAAATCAATTAGGTGTTCCTTCTTCTCTTTGATGAAAAGAAAAAAGGTTAGCAAAATTATGAAAACTCTTACCTTAATTCTCACGTTCTCCGTAATTGTTTTATCGCATGCAACACCAACATTGCTAACTCGGATTAAACCTCAAATGAAGCAATCTTCTGCGCTTGACGATGCTCAACTACAAGTAATTAAATTTTATATATATTCGCCACTTTATTTTAATATATTTTTTGAAATATTAACCCTAACACAAAAATACTCATTTAATTCACTCGACCTCAACTTTGGAGTAGTTGTTAGTTTAGTTAGTGGAAGAGTAACATCTCTGCAGAGTATTTGGCGGAACTTCTAAAATAATTTATTGTATTTTCATTAACTGATTTTATTTTATTTTATTTTTATAACCTTTTAAGAATAGAATATGAAAATAATTTATATTAAATAGATTATTTTAAAATAATTTTACTTAATTTTATTTTTTATTACATAAATTATTTATATATAAACACTTAAATGATAAATGTTTATATATATTATAAGTTTCTATTTAAGTTAGTTATCTGCGCAACATAAGTTTGTTTATATTAAATTATTTGAGATTATCAAATAGGATAAACACGTATGATATTATTGGAGAGAGTGGAAAATAAAAAGTTATGATTTTTATAAATATTTTTAATTTATTTTTATAAACTCTTTGATATAATTTATTATAAACAAAACGGACAATCTGTTTAATAGTAGTTTTTCGTTAGTGCCCTTTTTGTTTCTGCAAAAATTTACGTTGGAAAATGATGCTTCAATTTCATCAATACCCTTTTGAAGTGTAGTTGCTACACATTTTTTACATGAAAGTTTTATGTACTCAAATGGATTTCATGTTTGATTACATATTAAATAAGAGGCTATGTATATGAGTCACTATGCCAAAAATAGACATATTATAGCGCGCTTTTTTACGGCGTTTATTAAATACAAGTGCTGTTGTAAAATTTTTTAAAAATAATGAAGGATACAACAACGCTTTTTTGACAAGTGTTGTTGTAGGGTCACATAACGCTTGCACATAATGTTTACAACCCTTTTACAGCGCTTTTTTTAAAAGCGCTGTAAATTGAAGCGCTCTCCCGTAACTTAAAAGTGATGTAGATTGAAGCGCTCTCCCATAGCTTTTACAGCGCTTTTTGAGCGCTTTAAACACAAGCGCTGTAAAATGTAGCGCTCTCATCTTATGTTACATGTCTTTTAAAGCGCTTTTTGTGAAAGCGCTGTAAAATTCATGCGCTTTCATATAATTAAATGACCTATTAGAATGTTTTTTATACAAATGTTGTAAAAGGCTTGCGCTTTAAATAAAAATCATTCACTTTAAATAAATAAAAACAAATTTAATACGTTGTCATAACCCTCACAACCACATGAAATTGATTCAATTGATGATGGTTTATATCTTAGAGATGATCATGATGAGGGAATTTGGATTAATCAATCGTTTTGTATCGTTAATGGACAAACAAATGTGAATCCCACCAGGAAAAGAAGAATGACATCTTAATGTGTTTAATTGTTTTATATAAGCCATATAATCTGAACTGAGTTCATGTAATTTTATTGTTTGATCTGCTAGAATTGAGCATTTTCATATTTAGCTTGAATTGTATTTGATTTTCTGCTTATACTTATTTTCCTGCTTATATTTAGCTTGATCTTAGTATTTTATACTAAGTTCATGTAATTTAAGTGTTTGACTTAGCATAATTGGTTTTCTGCTTATATTGAACTTGAAAAAGCTTTGTTTGAGTATTGAAAAATTTTCTTGAAGTTTAACTGATCATCCCAATATAAAAATATTAACACTAACACCCAAATACCATTTTAGTTAACAACTTACAATCAATTTAATGTCCGACATTAGTATCGAATTTACAATTTGTCTCATATAGTTTACCATATATTATAAAAAGACTATATAAATAATATTTTTATAGAGTCATAGATTTTTTTAAAATATTGATAATCTCATGTATCTATTAGGGCACTCTACAAAATTCAACAATATCTAAAATCAGTTAGGTATTCCTCCATCCCTTCTCTTTAATGCAAACAAAAGAGGTTAATAAAATCATGAAAGTTCTTACCTTAATCCTCACATTCTCCCTAATTTTTATTTTGTCTCATGCAACACCAACATTGTTCACTTGGCTTGAATCTCGAATCAACCGATCTTCGGCGCTTGACACTACCCAGCCACAAGTAACTTAATTTTATATTATTTTCTCTATTTTATTTTTTGAAAATATTAACACTAACACTCAAATACCATTTTAGTTAACTCAGCTTCAACTTGGGAGTGGTTGTTAGTTTTATTAGAGGGAGAATAAACAACTTATGCATTTTTCATAAACTAATTTTAGCCTATTTTTATAAGTTATCAAGAATAGAATATGAAAACATCTTATATTAAATTGTTTATTTAAAAACATTTAATTTATATTATCTTTTATTACATAAATTGTTTATATATAAATATTTAAATGATAAACAATCATGTTATACGTTTTTAATTAAGTTAGTTATGCACACAATATAAATTTGTTTATATTGACTTATTTTATAGGCTAAATTACATTCGTGGTCCCTTAACTTAATTTCAAGTAACATTTTAGTCCTTTATCTTTTTTTTTTCCCGACTTGGTCATTTATTTTAATTTTAAGTGACAATTTGATATTTTATGTTTTAAAATTTCAACAATGTTATCCTTTTTTATACAAAAATTCAAAAAAAAAAATTCAATCAAAACTCATAAAATTAATTATATTCTTCAATATAATACAAATTTCATCAAATTCGTAACGCAAATCTTCAAATAAACTCATATTTTCATACTTTATTTAATATTGTTAGGAATAAAGGACTAAATCGGGAAGAAAAAAAAAAGATAAATGACTAAAACGTTACCTGAAATTAAGTTAAGGGACCACAGATGTAATTTAGCCTATTTTATATTATTACATAGAATCAATGTGTGATATTATTTGAGAGAATGTAAGAAAATAATTATAATATGTCTATAAGTTATTTTTTATTTTTTCATAAACTCCTCGGTGTAATTTATAAAAACAACTTATAATTTACCTAACATTAGTTTTATTTTATCTTTTTAATAAAAGTATAACTTAAATATAAGAATTTATATCGTTTAATTGAATTGTTTAGTTATAGCTTTTGATTAGTGGCCTCTTTGTTTGCTGCCAAAAATTTAGGGTTGGGAAACTGTGCTTTAGTTTCATCAATGCCCTTGTAGTCACTACACATTTTAAAAATGAAAGTTTATTAAATATTAAATAAGAGGCTATGTATATGATTTGTATATATATGCATGTTTCAGAATTTGGATAAATTGAATTGCAACTACAGAGTTGCTATAAAGACAAGTTGTCTTTCTCCACTTATTACAAATGACAGAATCACTCTTTTATTTGGAAACGCTACACGCTATGAGACGGTAATGTTTTTCTCTACTACAAATAATTTACCGTATAATATAACTAACTATATACATGGTTCTCTATTATTCTTCAAAATTTAATTTCTTGCACAAATACTATTAACTCAATTTTAAAATTTTGTGACTTTGTTTCTTGTTTTGGAAAACAAATCATATTATCTATTCTTTTTAATTTTTTTTTTCCTTTAAAAGTAACAGTTTAATACGCAATTACAATATTTAATTTTCTTTCACTAGAAATAATCAAGTACTAATGTATTGTTTATTAAAATTAAAATTTTAAAATTCTATAAAGATTGAAAATTTATTTAAAGTTTTAATTTAATTGCAGGTTTATGTTGAGAATGTGGGTGGTCCTAATAGTAAAACTAGGTTGGAGCCGTGCAAAACAGATGTATTGGACTTAGAGGGACCTTGTGGATACAACATCTGCAAAGTGTTGATATATAGAAGTAGACCCCATAATGGGGTACGAAGGCCTAATGATGATAGGTGGATAGTAGAGTCTGTGACCATAGATGACTATAGGAAGCCTCCTATCACATTTTACTACAAACCTAATTATATTATTCCTGATGATGGTTTTGGATATGGCCCCAACTATTGTCATAGAGATTAGTGTTAATTACATTCCTAAAATAATATTATATGGACTCTTTATGTCTTCTTCTTTTTTTTTTTTTTTTTTTATAATAAAGATAAACTTATTGTATTTTATAAAAATTAAAACCAACATAATATGTATGGAAGTTAGTCTCGAAATAAGGTTGCTTCTAATAAGTGTTTTATATAGTTATTCAATGTAACAAATTTTGGTGAAACATTAATATATTATAGAGCAAATAGTCATTTTTAGTCTTTAAAAATTTAGATGTCAATCAATTTAATCTACAAATATTCTAAATAGCAAATCAATCATCCAAACTATAGAGTATGAAAACTCTTGATAAAAAAAAGATATTAAAATTAATAAAAGTTATACATAATAATTAAATAGTTTTTCGTTAGTTAAAAAAAACCATAAAACTATTAAAATTTTAGCCTAACATTAAAAAAAATGACAAAATTAATTGATATTTTTTAATTTTAGAATTAAATTACTATTTTTCAAATGTAAGAGACCAAATGGTCTTATATAAGGCTCATTATTGTACCTTCAATGGAAGAACCCTCAGTAACCGACCATTAAAGTCAAATGTAAATATGATGTTACGACTGACTCTCAATTTAAGTTTTGATGAAAATAAATAAAGATTAATTAAGAATGTTAATTATGATTTTAAATGTTATATTAATTTAACTTGTTCTTTTGAGTGGATTAATTCAAAGATGTGACTCTAGCAAAGCAAAGAAATCAACAATAAAAAATAAAAACTGAAAGAAGAACATTTTAGACAAAGTATGTGAAAACGGAGAATGTTCTTCAGAATTAAGACTGACCATCACAACCCCAAGATCAATCAATATTAACTAGTTCAAAAAAAATTATGTCTCCGGAAACTACACTTATGTTATCAATACTTGACAAGGATCAAGATGGATCCATTCTAATCAAAGAAACCATTTGAATCACAAAGAAAAAAATTCGTGAATCAAGCAAGTTCAAACGTTCTCCAGCTTGACTCTCAAGAAAGTTAAACAATATTGAATTGTAGAAGACATCCAGATTAATCAGGAAAACATCCAGAATGATCAAGATTGAACCTCTAGATTGATCATCAAATCTCCAGAAAGTTCAAAGACTAGAACTCCAGATTGATTATTAATCTCTAGAATATTCATTAACATTCTGCAAAAGTTCATCATTCTCCAAGCTGTTTTGACAGAATCAAAACTCTAGATCAAAGCAATGACATCAACAAATATATCTGAAGCAAAAAGGATCATTAAACACAAGAGAAATCTGATCAAGAATGAAGAAATAAGTCTATTCTAACATATTTCAAAAAGTATTCAAGGGTTGTAATATATTTATTCATATATATTGGTTTTGTTCAAAATTGACAAAGCACTATCAATATATATTTTGACTATTATTAATTGCTCTAATACATTTATAAAAAGAAGACCAATGCTTAGGTAAATCGCAGAAGTTTAAGTAATAACAAATCTCTTTAAATCATTCACATTCACATACTTGAAATTCCCACTTCTCAAAAAAGAATTAGTTATAATTATATTTCAATACTCTGTTATTATTATATTGAATTCTTTGTATAGAATCGAATCTCAAACAAGAGTTGAGACATCTCAGATTATGTTAAAAACAATTTCATCATTATTGTAAAACTCGAATTATAAGAATTTAATATAGTTTGGGTAGATTGTAAGAAATCCTATCAATGCTGATATCAATAGGTGACCTGATTAATCTCTTTCTGGGTAGAAATGAATTAAGTTTGTAACAGATCAAAGTTGATCTGAGCTAGGTGCTGTAAAACCAATAAGGTTATTTGTTTTGAACATTTAGTGGAGAATCTCACAGTTTTAAAGACCGGACATAACTCAAGTTGGGTGAATCAGGATGTACCTATGTGTGGTATTCTTACTCTTATCTCCTTATTTATTAAGTCTGATTAACCATTTAAGTTAAAAACATAAACTGAATTTCTGATTTTAATTTAACCAAGAACGTTCTCAGTTTTTTGATAAAAACCAAGAATGTTCTCCGTTTTCTGTTTTCTTAACCAAGATCATTCTTGAGTTAAAATCTTAAGTTTTTCAAGAAATTTTAAATAGGAACATTTACAATTCAAATTCCCCTCCTTTGTAAATCCACATTGCTACTTCATATGACTTTTTCATACAATTCAAAATTAGTTAGTGCTAATCAGTGTTAAAAGTCAAATTGAGACTCATAATTAAGAAAAAAAATATTTGCTAAGTTACAAAACAAACGATATAATAAAAACAAATTGTTGGGAGCACTTATTAGTATTTGTCTTATTTTTTGAATTTAGGATAACTCAATTTTCATTATGGAAACAAGTTATAACGAAAAGACCAAATCAACAAATATTCAATGATCTTTCAGCAAAGCAAAATATTTAGTGAATTATTACATTCCACATACACCCTTTTGTTCTTCCATGGAGCCATTAAGGTTAATTTTTAAAGACATACAATTTGGCTTTTTCAATTAACAAACTTTTTCCTAAAAAAAACACTTTTCATGGCATGTGTAAAGACACATTTAAGCTAATACTAATACCGACAATAAGTGAAATAAATGTATTTATACTATTTAAAGTCTTGACCTACATTATTTATCAAGGTGTATCACAACCTCAAACAATTTCGTACTTTCAGATTTTTTCGAAAATTTAAATTATAAACACACATCAAGTAAACTATAACATAAAACATTTAAATTGTTTATGTTTGTTATTATCTCTTACAGTTTTATATTTGTACAACAATCCACACACATTTATATATTAGATTATCTGATATGATGTTTATGATTATAATAATGATTTGTTGTATACAAAAATATAATGGTCATATTTTTTATTGAAAATATAAAATTTGAAAGATATTAATTAAGTTAAAAACACGCACATACAAGTATTTGATTTGATTTGCTATAGTTATTTATAAGCATTAATATATTCATACATGAGATGATATTAATTAAGTTAATACATGAGATGATTTAGGTTTAAATTTTGATATTTTCAATACTTACTTTAGAAAATCACAAATTTAAGATAATTATATTCATTAATTAATATGTAGAAAACAAATATTTCAACACATTTCATAGTAATTATTAATAACATTTAAATTTACTTACAATTTGAATCTCATCGATTTACAAAGTTAGAATCTTATATATTAAAATTTGATAATTTTGACCATTTTAATTTTTTAACTAACAAATTATAAAATAATATATTTTAAATAATATGATATATGATGCATTGATGTAAAATGACTAGCATTTAAGTTGAATTTCTAAAACTATTCATTTTATTAATCTTTAATATATTAAAGCAAAATAATATGAAACCAATTTAGCACCTAAAAAACCGCTCAAACTAACCAAAACTTTCAGCTTCCTTTTATTATTTTAATTTAATTTTCTTTTTTATTATTAACATCCAGCTTCCTTTTCAAACCAATAAAATCATAATAATAATAACACCTTTGTATGAATTCACTTTTATCTTCTTTGAGTACATGTTATTATCTGCCATTTTTCTATGCAAGTTTTTTACTCTCTATGTCGTATTTTAATTTTTTTTTTAACATTTTTTAAATTATTTATTTTATAATTTAATATATTATTAATTACGTTATTTTATTAATATATTTTAATTTATCAAAATTTTCAACTTACTGTAATTAATAAAGATATTTGAATAAATAAAATTTATTTTAATTTAGTTGTCATATTCATAATAAAGTAAAAAAATTAGTAGATTAAACTATTGAATAAACCATCTAGAACATACAAAAGAAAATTGAACAAACTTATTGTAATGTATATATTCTATTTATATGGAAACTCTAAGCTTAAAATGAGTTACTCAACTTAGTACAAAAAGAGTAAATAGAATGTTAAAAAAACTAAACCATTAAATTGATCTCTCACTTTATACGATGCTTTCAAATAGATATATAAAATTATAAATATATCAAAAATATATACGAATTTATCTAAAATTAGTTACATAAGTCTTTTAATCAAACGTGTACAACTAAACTATCAAATTGGTGTGTACATTTAAATGCTTACAAACAATTAAGCTTCTATATTTAATAATTTATCATCAATTTAGTCTCTAACATTAGTATTGAATATACAATTTGGTCCCTATATTAAACCATATATTATCATAACGAATAATATAACTAATGTATGAACGAGTCATAGATATTTTGAAATATTGATAATAAAAATATTAGAGCGCTCTACAAGATTATGTACTAATTGGGTGGTTTACACAATATTAAAAGAATTAAAAACATAGTGTTTGGTTAGCATTTTATGATGTCTTTAAATATTGCATCTGGCCCTTGTAATGCAATAATATAACTCAACAATATCTAAAATCAATTAGTTCTTCCTTCTCTTCTCCTTGATGCAAAAAAGAAAAGAGGTTAGCAAAATCATGAAAGCTTTTACCTTAATCCTCACATTCTCCATAATTGTTATTTTATCGCATGCAACACCAACATTGCTAACTCGGTTTAAACCTCAAATGAACCAATCTTCTGCCCTTGACGATGTCCAGCCACAAGTAATTAAATTTTATATATACTCTCCACTTTATTTATTATATTTTTTGAAATATTAACCCTAATACAAAAATACCCTTTTAATTCACTCAGCCTCAACTTTGGAGAGTAGTTGTTAGTTTTGTTGGTAGGAGAATAACATCTTATGAGAATATTTTGCAGAACTTCTGAAAACAATTTTGGCATTTCCATAAGCTATTTTTATTTTATTATTTTTATAAGCTCTCAATAAATTATACTACATATTTTGGCATTTCCATAAATTATGCTAAATAGTTTATTTAAAAATAGTTTGACTTAATTTTTATCTTTTATTATATAAATTGTATATATATAAATATTTAAATGACAAATGTTTATATATGTTATAAATTTGTTTGTATTGATTTATTTGAGATTATAAAATAGGACAAGCGAGTGAGATTATTTGGAAGAGTATAAGAAAATAAGTTATGAGACATCTATAAATTAGTTTAACTTTATTTTATATTTTTAATAAAATAACTTATATACATCACTTATATGATAAGTATTTATATTGTTTAATTAAATTGTTTAATGTAAACTTTTCATTAGTATCTTTTATTTTTTGCCGCCAAAAATTTAAGGTTCGAAATGGTGGTCCATTTTCATCAATGCCCTTTTAAAGTATAGTCACTACACAGTTTATACATGAAAATTTTATGTACTCAAATTAATTTCATGTTTTATTACATATTAAATAAGAGACTATATATAAGATTTGTCTATATATGAATGTTTTAGAATGTGGCTGAACGGAATTGCAACTATATGGTTACCATAAAGACAAGCTGTCATTCTCCACGTCGTACAAATGACAAAATCACTGTTTTATTTGGAGACTTTAAACACTTTGTGCCGGTAATGCTTTTCTCTACTAGAATAATTAACCATATAATATAACTAACTATACATGCTTCTCAATTACTCTTCAAATTTTAATTTGTTGCACAAATAATATTAACTCAATTATAAAATTTTGTGACTTTGTTTCTTGATTTGGAAAAGAAATCACATTATTTATTATTTTCAATTTTTTTCCGGTAAAAGTAACATTTTTTATGATATATTCAATCACAATATTTAATTTTCTTTCACTAGAATTAATCAAGTACTAATGTATTGTTTATAGAAGTACAAATAAAATTTAGTTGAACTATATAAATACATATATTTAATTTTATTTTATTGCAGATTCGTACTCCAAAAATGAATAGTAATTCTAAGAGGTTCGAGCGGTGCACAACAACTAAATTTAAGTTACTAGGAAGTTGTCTCAACAAACTGTGCAGATTGTACGTAATTAGGAGTGGATCAGATGGTTGGATGCCGGAGTATGTCACCGTAGATGACTATAAGAACACTCCTATCTCTATTTACTTCTCCACTTTTTTTCCAGATGATGGTGCTGGCTATGGCCTAAACTTTTGCTATGAAGACTAGTCTCCAAATACTATTATTACAACTCTTTCTTTGTTTTTTTAACTAAGATAAGCTTATTCTATTTCATAGAAAATAGAAGCAACATAATATGTATGGAGGCTAGTCTTGAATTAAGGTTTTGTCTTATAAGTGTTTTGTGTTCTACATATTAAGTAAAAAATTAAGAAATAGTTAATGATAAAAGATGAATTATCAAGTTGAATGTTTGGAGTGGTATGTTTCTAGTTTTACTCTATATATAAACTCTTAGAATGTATGAACTGATTGAAAAAAATAATCAATTGATTGAGAAAGGGAGCTAACACCCATTTTATATACAACATTGTTAGCTTGACCAGCAAGCAAAAAACTAGTTCAATTTCCTAACAAACTAATTAACAAGAAGTTACAAACTTAGAACAGAAAATACAAATATAGAAGGATTTAGTTGAAAACAAGCTAATTGGAACAAGATCTAGTGATTCAGTTTTTGGTTGTTGTGCCTATAAGTCTTTAGCCAGCTCTCAACCAATCTGTCAGCCATCGTGCACATAAGCCTATCAGCCAGCTCCTAGCCAGTCTGCTTATGAGTCTTCAGCCAACTTCATAAACTATCGGTCTGTCAAGGCTAATAAGCTTGCAAACTTGGATAACAAGTTTCACCCTTTGTCTTCTAACATTCCCCTAAAAGCCTGAAATTGGAATAAATGGAACAATCCAAGCTTGCTAATAAAATCCCAATTTGAGCCTTCTCTTCTAACAATAAGACAGTCAATGTCTTTCTTCGTTATTATTATCAGATTTTCATTCAATACAAAATATTCGGATAAAATGAGGCATAAACCTTTCAATATTCTTTTTCTTACTTCCTCTTTGTATTTAAGGTATTTAGTGAAAGAATGAGACTTTAATGGACATAACTCTTGGTAAGTGGCCACTAAAATCAACTACAAGTACAACTTTTACATGTAGTTAGTTACGGTAAAAAAAATTGGTTAGAGCTAATCGTGTTAAATTCAAACTTAGACTCATAATTATGGAAAAAATATTTGCAAGTTGCAAAACAAACAATAAAATAGAAAAAAATGTTGGCAGCATTTATTAACATTTGTATTATTTAATGAATTTAAGATAACTCAATAGATTAAAAAAAAGAGTTACGATGAAAGAGCCAAATCAACAATTGATCGATGATCTTTCATCAAAGCAAAAGAATTAATGAATTATTATATTCCACACATAACGTTTGGTTCTTCGAGCTATTAAAATGAGTTAGTCTCAATAGGTCAGCCTGCTAAAACACAGAGTTTTTGTTTAATAATTTCAGTCCGAATCTTTTCAAGGCTTTTTCACCCGATACGAATAAACTTGTTATTCATTTTGGTTAGTCCGTATAGGTACCGGGCAACCCACAACCCAGTTTAAAAAAAATAAAATAGTACAATTGGCCCACATAAAAAAGGCTCAAATACATATATATATATATATATATATATATATATATATATATATATATATATATATATATATCATATAATATTATTTTAAAATCAATGTCATTTATAATTTTCAATGCAATTTTAATTTTTTTCTTCTAAATTACCCTTCAATTATTACTATACACACAACTTTTAAAATATTATTATACTTTACATTGATAATAGTGAAATACCTATTAATTGTTAAGATGGGTAGTTTGGTAAAAATAAATTATCTCTTTCTTTAAATTATTGTATTTATTAAAATGTATGTAAAGATTTTAAATGACCCTCGTTAAGAGACAAAGAAAGTAACTTATACAAAATTATACACTACATGGGATCATTTAAGTTGAAATTTTCAATACTTACTATAAAAAATCACAAATTTAAGATGATTATATTCACTCATTAATTTGTAGAAAGCAAAATATTTCACCATTTTTCATAGTAATTATCAATAACATTTAGGTTTAATTATTGTTTTAGTCTTTTTATTTTCACCAATATACAAAGTTGGTATTTCTATTTTAAAATCTAATAGTTTTGGTCCTTCTAATTTTTTAACTAAAAAATTGTAATTTGATATATTTTAAATAACATGACACATAATACATTGATGTGAAACGACTAACATCTATGAAATTACAATATAATCCTCTAAAAATTTCAATTTCAACTTCTTAAGCTATTCATTTTATTTTTAATGGCTTAATCGCAGTTTTAGTCCCCCTATTTTACTGATTTATGAAATTGATCATTCGATTTTAAAAATCAACAATTTTTGTCTCTCTCTGATTTTTTAACTAAAAAATCATGATGTGTAATGTTTTAAATAACATGACATATGATACAATAATACAATAATATAGAATGATTAACACCTATGAAATTGAAATAAAGCACCGTAAAAACTTAGATTTCAAATTCGAAATTTTTTCATATTTTTAATTTAATTAATGACATATGTATAATTAATGCATGTGGATGATTTTATATCATATAATTGTATGTCACATCATTACAAATATGTCAACTCATCATTTTTTTAGTTCAAAAATTTGAGGGTGATACTAAAATTGTCGACTTTTAAAATAAATGGCTAAATTCAGTGAATTGGTAATAACATAAAAACTAAAATTGCAATTAAACATAATTTAATTAATAACATGTGAATAATTAATGCATTTAAATGATTTTATATCACGTGATTGTGTGTCACACCATTTAAAATATGTCATAATTATTTTATAGTTCAAATATCTAGAATAAAGACAAAAACTATCTAATTTTAAAATAAAAATGTGAAAAATTGATTAAAAAAAATAAAAGCATCAAAATAGGTACACAGTAGTACATTACATAAACAAAATTACAGTGAAAAGGTCGAAAAAAACAATTAGTAGATTATCTTTTAGAAAAGCAAAAAGAATTAGTGAATTATTACATTCCACAAACACCCTTTTGTTCTTTCGTGGATCCATAAAGGTTTACAAATAAGTACAATTTGTTTTTTTCTTCTATTAACTACTCTTTTCCTTAAAAAAAATCATTTTTCATGACATGTGTAAAGACATATTTAAAATAATATTAATATATATTAAAATCAACCTGAAACAGGAAATTGAACGGTTGAGCAATGAGTCAATTCTAATTCTCACTCGTATATTATATAATTTGGTTAAAATATTCATAATTAAATTAAAAATTTAGTAGATTAAACTATTGGAGAAATCATCTAAGACATTCAAAAAATTGAACAGATTTATTGTGTTGCATTATATATATATATATATATATATATATATAATGCGCATAGCACTATTAACATAAATAAAAATAGAAAATAATTAAAGGTATATTAGTTTCATCATAGATACCTTTACGGGGTTGTGATAAGAAATTTGAGTATTTATCTGCGGATTTTTTATTTAATATTTTGTATTCTAAAATAATTTATTAAATTATTCCTTTTTATATATATATATATATATATATATATATATATATGTGTGTGTGTGTGCGCGCGCGCGCGCGTGCTATTTTTTAATTTCAAAAACTATTTCAAAATCAATTTATGTTAGTGAAGATGTTATTTTGTTGAGTCGTGGGTTATGTCGCTCTTTTTAAACCGTTTGACAGTAATGTTTAAATTGTGCAAGATATTGCAGACTATCAACCACGAAATCCTCATGATAAAATAGATCAAGTACAATGTATCGGAGTTTCACTGCACGGTAAAAAATTGTTTTAGAATTACGCTCTCAATATGACAGTCAATGGTTGTTACCCGTAATATGGTACTATGATCACTCGAAAGAAATAAAAAAAGAAGAAAGAAAGCAAGAAAGAAAAGAAGAAGCATATAAAAGTCTAGATTTTGGAAAACTTTTGATGCGCTTTTCTGGCTGAGGAGAGTCCTCTATTTGACTGGATCAGATATAATGTTGACTCGATGGAGGGTATACACGTGTTAAATATATAAATGAGTGAAAAACGCACACATTTATTAAAAAATAATTTTGTTACATTTTTTTTATACTAAAAATAATATATCGTGTGGTGGACTATTTGCGTGTTTTATCGGCTCTTTACAAAATTGGTGTACACCTTGGGGTCATCCTTCCTATGTGAGACTTCTTTATTTTTTTTTTATTCACATCAACTAGTTCTCATTAATGTCATCATCATTTTCAACAATCTCTTATTAATATCATCATCATTTCCAACAAGAAAGTATAAGGTTAAAGTGATTCATCTTAAACAAATATTTGAATAATGTTCAAAATAATATTCATGACGACAATAGTGTTATTATAGAAGTAGAATTATTTTTTATTAAATATTGATATATCATTAGTATAAATGTAAAGTGAAAAATATTAACTAGAAAAAATAATAATAAGTATTGAATTGAAAAAAGTAATTTATTTTTGGACTTTTAAAAATAAAAATGAATTACTCAACATAGTATCAAGAGAGTAATAAAATATTAAGTAGGTAAATTATTAAATTTATCTCTCACTTTTTATGATGTTCTTAAATAGATCTATGAGATTATAGATATTTTAAAAATATTTGTAATTTTGTCAAATATTACTCATACAAGTATTTATGTAAAAACGTGTACAACTAGACTATCAAGTTGGTCAATACATTTAAATGCTTACAAATAATTAAGGCTCTACGTTAACAATTTACTATCAATTTAGTCTATAACATTAGTATCAAATTTGTAATTTGGTCTCTATATTTAACTATGTATTATTAAAAAGACTAATATGCATAATTTTTTAGAGTCATAGATGTTTCAAAATATTAATAATCTCATAAATCTATTTGAGAGTGCTCTACAAATTTGAGAGTGCCCTACAAAGTCATTCACTAATTAAATAGTTTACACAATATTAAAAAAATAACATAGTGTTTGTTTAGCATTTCATGATGTCTTTAAATATCGCCTCTGCCTTTTGTAATGCTATAATATAATCTCAATAATATCTAAAATCAATTAAGTGTTCTTCCTTCTCTTCTATTTGATGCAATACAAAGAGATTAACAAAATCATGAAAACTCTTATCTTAATCCTCATATTCTCCATAATTGTTGTTTTCTCACAAACAACACCAACATTACTCACTCGTTTTAAACATCAAACGAACCAATATTCTACGCTTTATGATGTCCAACCACAAGTAATTAAATTTTATATATACTCTCCACTATTTTTATTTTCTTTTAAAGATTAAGCCAAAAACGGAATATACACATTTAATTCACTCGGCCTCAACATTGGTGGTTTAGATCGAATTATTGTTTGTTTAAACACAAAAGTCAGTAATTAGTAGTTAGTTATCTTCCATTCAAAAAAAAAGTTGTTAGGTTTGTAATAGGTAAAATTAAACCTGCAAACTCTCTACTTTATATTTTGTAGCATAAATTAGTTATATATAAACACTTAAATATGTTTACGTTATAGGTTTTTAATTTAGGTTTGAGTTTGTATCTATTGACTAATTTGAAATTATTAAACTCTCTACTTTATATTTTGTAGCATAAATTAGTTATATATAAACACTTAAATAATAAATGTTTATGTCATAAGTTTTTAATTTAGGTATGAGTTTGTATTATTTGAAATTGTTTTCTAGCATAAGCACAAGTGATATATTATTTGGGAGAGCGTAAGAAAAAATTGATAACTTGTCTATAATTTGTTTTTATAAACTCCTCATTATGAAAATAAATATTTTTAAGGCTTAGTTCAAATAATAAAATATTGTTATGTTGAATCGATTCGAATTTAAATTTAAAATTTTACAATAGTGTAAATTAATTAAAGTAGTATTTATTATTTTTGTCTAAAATAAATTTTGTTTTATAAAAACAACTTATAATTTTTCATGTATATCATTCAATTAAGTTGTTTAGTAGTAGCTTTTTCATTAGTGCCCCTTTGGAAGTGTAGTTACATAGCATACGTATGAAAGTTTTATATGCAGTAATATTAATTTGATACTATGCGAATGTTGTTTCAACTCGATAAGCAAGTTGATCTTTAATATTCGCGGTTAATGTAAGGGAGTTTTTTGGTGAGTGATTTATAAATACATTTGTCAATGTTTTTTTATCTTTTGATCTGGTATGACTTTGATGAGTCTCTAGAACCAATCATCTAATTTTTTTTTAATAAATAAATTTCATAATTTATTGCATCTTTAATAAAAAGCTATATATATGATTTGAATATGCATGTTTCAGAATGTGAATGTACCGTATGGAACATGCAAATACATGATCACCATAAAGACAAGCTGCCTTTCTCCAATACATACAAGAGACATCGTCGGTATTTCATTTGGAGACGCTAATGGCTTTTCGGTAATTCCATTCTCTATTACGAAACATTAAATTAACCATATAATATACCTAACTATACATTTTAACTATGTACTCAATCCCAATATTTAATTTTCTATGACTAGAATTAATCAAGTACTATTGTTAATGTATTGTTTATAAATAAAAGTAAAATTTTGGTTGTATATATATTTAATTTAATTTAATTTAATTGCAGCTTGTTGTTTGGGAACTGGGTGATCCTGAATCTAGGAGGTTCGAACAGTGCATGACAACTATATTTTGGATAGCGGGACCTTGTATCGACCAAATATGCAAATTGTTTCTATATAGGAATGGAACAGATAGTTGGATACCTGAGAGTGTCATTGCAGATGACTATAGGAACCCTCCTATCACATTTTACTACAACGCTTACATTCCTAATGATGGTTTTGGCTATGGCCACGACTTTTGTATTTACAAAGCTTAGTGTTTAATTACATTTTCAAAATACTATTATTACATACAAAGCTTATTGTATGTTGTCGGTTATGGAGTCTAGGCTCGAAATAAAGTTGCTTCTTTTTTTTAAAAGAAAAAATTAGTTGCTTCTAATAAGTATTTGGATATAATACATTGTAAGTGGTTTATCTTTTATCTAAATTTCAATCTGGTGTGTTATCTTTTTTAAGTCAATTTAATTTTTTTTTAAGTGATTAATGTTAATCCTTCTGTTATCTAATGTTAATTATGACTTTTGGAATTTCTTAAACCGAAATATATGACTAGAGTTTTTGAAAATTCTCTAGTTCTATTTGGAGAAACTTCTCAAATTCAATGTATAGATCGTGTTTAGTAGTAGATAAACATACATTTTTCTTCTTAAAATATCAATTATAAAGATAATGGTATCAGAAATTATTTATTCTCTATGCGAAACAGGGTTGAATACTTTATTTGCAACTTACGATAATTTATGTCAGGGTTATTTGGAAAAAGGACTAATGTTAGCCATTTACCAAAGATAAAGGATTAATTAACGCTAAAAAAAATAATTGACAAAGTTTAAGTTTAGATAAATTATAAAGGACAAAAAATGTATTTCAGCCTATGTGTTTCATGTACATAAGAAACTAAGAAATCAAAATACCATTTCTAGTCCAAGATTTAAAGACAGGAAAAATGATTACTCCAACCAATATAATGTGCAAAAGAAGTGAAAAAGAATTATGTAATGTTATTGGAACATAAAATTTGCTACAAATAAAATACTCACATTTTATTAAAAACAAAAACGTGAACCACACTATATTTGATAGGGTATTTGTTTGTGTTCTATTATATGTCAAATTTTGTATTCCAATATCATTGCTTATTAGTTTTTGCATCTTCTAGCATGTATTGAATGGACGGGAGCAGTTTAAAGTAATATTCTTGTTAACCAAACCTGTAAACACCCTATTACATAACCATTTAGCTAAATCATATGAAAAGATGAAGAGAAAAATCATAACCAGTTTTATTTCACATTTGTAGTTTCTCCGATTATATCTCCAGGACATAGGTCCACCATAAATATCATTGACATTGCCACTACTTTACAAGTTTTACATTACTGGGGACCTTCATTCAAAAAACATACTGTTGCCTTTAAAGTTTCAAAGGCAACAAACAATTCCCATCGTACATTTTTCACAACCTCTGCGCAACTCTTTCATACAAATCCCGAGGCCAATTTCTCTTTACGTTATTTGCAATAAAATTGGCGATCTGCAAAACAGGCAAAATTTAGCCATTGAAAAGCAAAGAGCACATATTGATACTTATTAATCAGCAAAAGTACTATTTTAAAACCACGAAAGATGATATTCAAAAGGCTTCACACTGACAGGGAAAAACTCCTTAAAATTGTAGGTCTTGAGCAACCATCAAGAAGTGGATAAATGAATATATTGGATTTAGGGCATAAGGCAGGTATTAAATGTAGTTATCACATGAAATCATGAACATAGATTTGTATAGACATTTTAATTCAAATTCAAACCCCAATGAAAATCTTCAAGATAGAGGTCATATTCTCAGATTGACTAAAAAGCTTTCCATACCAGAAAGCCATACGCTAATTAGTTCAATAAACACTTGTTGAGAACAATTATAATAAATTATAGGTACTTCAACAAAAGCAACTAAAGCGTGGATATAGACTAACCAAACAAAGGGATCCACAGCATATTACCTTAGCCCTCAAAGCACGAAGTGATCCATCAGAATCTGTCACATTATCCAGACAAGTCAGAGCAACCTTCAAGAGGTCTGGTATACAAGCTTGGACATGAGGAGATAAATTTTCAAACACATCAACAACAATATCAGGTCCTCGGGGATCTAGAGGGAGAAATGGAAGTTTAGCAACCTCCCTTAATGCATCAACATGATTGCCTAGTCTTGACAATTTGTGAATTGATAATATTGACTCAAGTTGTCTTAATACAGTTTGCTGCTCAAAAACATGCTCTCTCTCCTGAAGACTGAAAAAAGAATTACATCGATTATTTTTTCGTAAGGGTTATGCCTAATAGATTGATAAACAATAAATTTTCATTGTTGAAAGCAATTCCCACAGTTATTCACTTTGAAGGGTATATCTCATATCACATGCCAGTCATCCTTGTGACACCTGTTTTCGCAAGTAAATTACGCCATTGGCCACATGAAGTAAATATATGACGAAAATGAACTTCCATGGTACCCACAAGCAGAGTTTGATCTCCAAGATCATTCCATGGTAAAGATAAGGGAAAACATCAATATACAAATCAAATCATATTCTGGGTCAAATCACTACAGAATAAGTTCTAAACCTGAAAGGCTTCATTTATGAGAATATTAAGCAGAGTTGAAGAATATCACCATTATGGCAAAGTCCAAGCATATAAATGCATGAGCAAGGAAATAAAAGGTAAGGTTTTCAATATGACCTGACATCAGGGTAGTAAGTATATGTCTCCAAAATCTCATTGCCAGAATGGATGAGGCCCGCAGTCCGGCTCTCGCCGTCTAACCTTCCACGGAAAAGGGAACAGATAGCTTCAGAGAGGCACTTATTGATGGTATCCAGAGCCATTGAGAAGGACCCCACTCTCTTCTGAATTTCTATAGACTGAACCAAAAAATCTTGCATCAGCAAAAGCAACGTCAAGGTTGGATGAAAATACAGTGGCTCACAAATGGTGATTGGTAATAAGGTGGACATGGAGCTAACATAAAATAGGAGAAAATAAGTAAACATAACTTTATACGTAAGAAAAATCTACACGAGAAACACAAATGTGAAAATAATAAAATGTAATCATAGTATTAGACATCGAAAATAAGTAAGAGTGAACAAATTTCCTATATGTGTCAAAAATATATTTAGCTTCACCAGAAAAAGGAAGTCTGAGAGGCCAAAACAAAGAGGTCTAAAAATCTGAGTGAAGTAATTCCCATATCTAAGTGCCTCAAGAACCTCTTTCGGGTGTGAAGGGCAATGCTTGTGATCCAGGTAACGTTTTGGTAAAAACAGTTGAAAGTTTTCTATCTTTCCC
>NC_021160.2:53624812-53655191 GCF_000331145.2 Cicer arietinum
CTTTCCCTATTGTTCCCCTAAAATAAAAGACTAACATAAGAAAGAAATTACTTTGTCATACATCCCAGCCTCCTGACACTGGCATGCTGCTTCAATCAAAAACTGTTGCCTTGCATTTGGATCAGCCACAAACCGTCCCAGTTCCCCTTCTTCTCCAGCACCTCTTGCACCAAGTAAAAGATATATGCCTCCATCCCTTAACAATAATTCAGTTAGAAGCTGCTTCAGCATCAAGTTTCTCTGCCTTTGCTGATCAACATTACCTCTGCCAGTCCACGACAACTGCCCACCACCAATTGCAGCAGCAGCTTGTGCATAATATTCTAATGCCATCTGGAGATCACCAAGACGCAAATACATAGATCCATATTGCCTGATAATGGTGGACACTTCGGCATAAGCATCCATCACTCCCAACTTTTGCCCAGTACCAGCACCTTCAGAAAGGACCCCATGATCAGCTAGTAGAATTGATAGGTGTGCAGCATCAATGTTATATCCTTCATCTCCTGTTTCCTTAGACAAGTATAATACAGCCGGAAGCAATTGAATGCTTAAAAGCAAGACATATGGATATACCAGAGGATCTTTTCCATTTTTTGTATAGTATGATGGTTCAAATTTATTCAGGTAACTTTGCAAATCATCCAAACTGTATGGAATCAGACCATCACTTAGAACAATGGACGAAGATCCAGTGGGGCAGTCCCGCACAGCTGACAATTTGAACCACAAGAAATCCTCTATTGTACTAAAAAGAGTTGGTTGATCTCTAAGCAGACGATCAATATGTCTTCTAGAACCTGATATGATGGCATACAGAAGTAACTTTTTCTTGTCATACGCAGTTCGGCCTACCCGATCACCAGTTCTCAACATTCTTTCACATTCTTCTGATGCAGCAGTTGCAACCTCTTCCGGTACCATTCCCCCAGTATTAATCCACTCTGTGAGCTGTCAAAAACAGTCACTTATTAAAACTACACCATAAATTAGTACAAAACAGAAGTGATTATGCTACGTACCAATGGAGCAAATTGATGCGAAGCACGTGAAGATAGGGAAACGTTTCTTGCTTCATCATAATAACCAGATCGCAAACAAAAGTATATCTGTCATAAAAAAGTGCAAGCTTAGCTGATCATCAATATTGATTTCAAGAAACAAAAAATTAGATATATGACTGAACTCTGTTAAGTGTAACTAATTTTTATGGATTGCAAGGAGTAGAGTCTATGGTGAATACTAGAATATCCGCACCCATATCCACATTTAAGAAAAGCCACACACCCAACCACATGTGATTAGCGTAAAGAAACCTATATGCTCGGATATAAACCCATTACACGTGTTGTATTAATATGAGATGTGTTTTCTGTTGATGTATCGTTTTCTTTTAACAAGCTAGTAAATTTAAAATAAATATACTAAAATTGACTTGACAATGAAAAGTCAACAAAAAGAGAATTAACTAAAAGTGTAAAATCTAACTTAAAAAATATCCAAAGATATTTGAAATCCTAATGACCTCGTCTATAGAATTCTATAAATCTGTTTACATATGACAACAGTACCACCATTTCCTGCCCAAATTGATCCCATATTACACTTTCAACTTCCCACAACATCCCCAAGTGTACTTCAAGTATATAACTAATAGAGTTAAACAGAATTCTTTTCATTCACAAGTAACCCATGCAAAGCAAGGTATTACGAGTAGTTACAAAATATGATAAGCATATTGTGCAGGTAAGACGTTAGTTAGATACTATAATACCCATACCAGCAATTCTTATAGACACTTTTCTGCATTAAAGCTTCATTCACAAGCTCTTGGAGATCCGACACCTTTTTATTCTTTCATTCTGAGTTGCTTTATAAGATAACTAACGTATAATAAAAAATGAAAATTTTCCATTCATGAGTAACCCATAAGCATAAATAACTTAGGCAAAGCATGGGTATTATGGGTAGGTATAAAATCTAGTAAGCATATTGTCAAGGTATGAGGAAGGTTGGATAAAATATAATAAGCTTATGGTACTCATACCCACAATTTTTTATAGGTTTAATTACCCATGCTTAGACCCAAACCCATTTGATGACTACAAACCAAATTCATTGTGAGTAGTTTGTCGGCACCCATGGATCCAAATTCAAATCTCATCCCTACTAATTGTATAGTCAGATAAAGTATCCAAGACCTGTTGCCATGTTGTATCAACAGGAGGCTGCCGACGAGCATCACCAGCGTCAAAATCCAGTACCCCGTAATCCCTCAACCGAATCTGCATAGCAATAACTAAAAATCAGGGATTTTTCAAACAATCAAAAATCATGGTATAATGTTTGACAAGATGCATAATCTTCAAGTTGAGACGAACCCGAAGGAAGGCGCGGATTCTTTGCAAATTTCCGACACCACCGCCAAGAGAAGCCTACCATTAGATAAAAAAAAAAAGTCATCAGAAATTAAGTGTTGATAAAAAAAATAAAAATCAATGTATGTTCCTATTTTATATGAATAAACAAACATCAGAAGGCAAAAAAACTTGAGAAAAGCTTGTCAAAGTATCCCTCAAAGCATGGCATGCAGACATGAGGAATACAAATGAAGAATATCAATAGAAACTTTAATAAATAAATGAACAAAGTTTTCACAACACATTTATTGGCACAGACAATGCAAATTCATATATGCTCACTGTAGAACTTCCATTTGAACAGAACAAGCTGACAAAAGATTGACAAAGTTATTCCCAAAGAGTCAATGTTAACTCACTCAAAAGCTTTACTGAATCATTAGCCCAATGGTTTTGGTAGGGAAACTGAAAGAGTATTATGTAGGACTAGGAGGTCCAATGTTCAATCCCTACAATTAACATTTCCCCCACGCCCAAACAAATTAACCACTAACATGGGCTTACAAAAAAAACCCGCTCAAAAACATTTAACATGCAAACAAAATGAACCAAAGAAAGGCAGAATTTAAAATCTACAAAAAAAAATGTTAATAAAGCACTTGAAATCCTGAAAAACAGATTACTTGTGCAGGATGATTATGTATAGTATCCATGATGTATTTCTCATGTCCCCACTCAAGATGGCGCCTGGCCCCAATAATCAATGACATCCTTTTTGAAACACGACGCAAGGTTGAGTCCTCGTTCATCAGCATCTGATTCAATTAGTAAAGTTTAGAAAATAAATACAAATGTTTACTTTGTCACAGGTTAAACCAGTAAAGTTGTAACTTGAAAGCAAAAGTTTTTCTTTCTGTTTTGTCTGTTAACAGGTATACAACAATAAGTACAACCTGAACAAGGTGCCATATCTTTCGCATCGTTACTGATTTTCCACCACTAGAATCAATGCCCAAACTTTCATATGCACCCTTGAAACCTGTGGCAGGCTAACAACCATAGAAAAATTATGATGATTTAAATAAACATTTATACAAATATGTAAATACAGAAAGGTGGGTAATAGTAAGAACTTTTGGGACAACTAGCCAGCAAAAATAAAGCATTGTTTATATTCAAAATGATGTGTGGAAAAGGTATTGAATTAAAAGGTTATACATCATACCAATCATTATCTGAAGTCATGAACAGCCAACACTATCAACTGAGTTTTTAATCTAATATATAGTCTAAATTGTCTAATATAGAACTGTAATTTCAAATTGAAGAGAGATCAAGAAAATAGGGGACATACTTTAAATGGCAATCCAGACTGCCTTGCTCTATTCAGATTTTTCACTACTTCAGCATAGACGGATGCCTTTTTCTCCACAATGGGTCTGCTAGTCGTGGGAACAATCTCCATGCTGCCAGAAGAGACTTGCGGACTAGAAGCCATAGACACAATCTGACCTGGCCGGGTACCCACATTGCTGTTAGCAATCATGTTTGTCCTAGGTAATGTTGAAATCCGGCTTAAACTCTGAAGGAAATCACGCTTTTCTTTTTGCCAATCCTCCTATCATACATTAAATGCTACTGAACAGTAAGAAGGTTGAGCCACATAATATCAAGTACAAATAAACCTATTTTAGCAATGCAATAAAATACTCACTCCAGGCCCAATTATAAAATTGCTAATTGCTAATATGAAATATAATGATTTACTTACTTCACTATGCTACTGCATTTCATGTGAAGTTCCACAGATTAACCTAAGCATGTTTTATAGAAAAATAATCAGCCAAACAGGATGATTTGATTGCCATGAAGTTTAAGCAGGTCAACAAACCTAATTGTCCATTCAAGATGATGAAAAACTATCAAGTTGTATGCATTACACGAAATTATGCATTTACATCTTTTGTTTACTATTCATTATTTTTTAAAGGCGAGAAAATTTCATAGAAAGAGGAAATTATTATTATGAAGATTCATCAAAAAAAGAACATATCCTCATCAACAAGTATATAAAAACACACAATCTTATAATAGTTCAATAAACCTCTTCAATTCCTATCACAATATCCACAAAAAATATAAGGACTGGTATTTCCTTTTGAAAATTTAAGGCCTTTGAATATAGCTACGCAAGGCACAGCCATAAAGATTTCTTATTTTCAGCAATGCAAGAAAAAGATAGAATACATCGAGTATACAAAAAAATGGTTTACCAAAACTTATGCCAATAATTCTTACTTTAATAGTTTTATGAATTTACATTAGCAAAACCCATTACAAAAGATATCTCCGACATTAATCCTTAGTTACATGAAGGATACAGAAAAAGTCATAGGTGTACCATAAAATGAAAGGCGAAATTACACTAACCTCTAAAACTTTCATCATGTAATCATTGAAACTCCTGTGATTATCCTTCTGAGCTTCCTGGACAGCAGAGATCATTGCCATTTCATGAACCTGAGAGTTAAAAAGTGTATTCAATATTGTCACGGTTCTATTCAAAAAGGACTGCATCATGTAAGAGTGAGAAGACTTTATTGGTTTCTCGTAACAAGGTACAGAACTTCACATACAGACACTGGACTCATTTGGCTTTGCTTATAAAGGGGGGAAACATGCTACAATACCACACTCATCCATGACAAGTAAAAAACAGATAAAAATGAAAACTAACAATACTTGAAATCAACAAAGAACAGCTCTTTAACTTTGACCAGTGATTTAATGGGAAAAAAAAAAATCAAACATCATATTCAGAATTCCGACATTATATTTGAATCCAAAGATACAAATATTTCTCATTGAATTTTGTGAACACTGTAAAGAAAAACATGCAAACAAACTCAAAAAGATAGACTTAAAGTATATTATATAATACATTGATAAAAATTGGTCAAATTGAACCAATTTGATGTCTAATAATTAATTAAATTAAAAATGATAGCAAATCCAAGATAAATAAATAACAAGCACATTTTAAAGTGGAAATTACCTGCTGCAGGTACTCCTCGACGCTTGTGGCCTCGACAGGAAAAACATCTTCAAAAGTTGTCTTTATACAACAACAGATAGATAGAGGGCACAGCATTAGCAAAATACATGAGTTGAGGAAATTAAAGAAGCACAGCAAAAGCAACTAAGAAATTAATTTGACTTTAACTTCCAAGCCAAATTACTTTTTCTTCCAAACAGGTTCTATGCAACTTAAAGTATGGCTGCTAAAAACTTATGAAAACTGGTATGGCATGCATAAAATATATAATTAACGAGCAAATAAATATAATAGAACAAGCAGGGAAAAAGGAAAGATGTTCTATGTAAAAAATAGTTACAAAATATGAAGTTTATGCTAAGTGGTACCTTCAACTCAAATGACTTCAGATCCCTTGCAAGCTGCTCTGCATTTATACCCTCACGAGCAAGAAGCCTGTCCATGCAAAAGAAATAACAAAAAAATGATCACACTAATTGCCAACATAAATTCAAGCATATATCTCCACATACCCTATTAAGAATAAGCAAAACAAACACAACTCCCCTATTGAGGGAAGCGAAGGGAACAACTATATGTTATATATATTATTATCAAATTAAATAAAATAAAAACTTTCAACCAGCTCAAAGCAATCCAACTAGGAACTGACCAATACATAATTTAATAGTTTCCGTCATTTCTGAATTTTAAGTAATTGAGAACAATTTAGGCAACATAATATTCAGAATTGTGCATTCACAACAACCAAAAGAGTACCATACCTAGTTGCAGCAATAGATTGGGAAGGTGCCTCAGCCCTAACAGTTTTGGATTTAAGCTTCTTAGATAACGCTTCGAGTTGATCCAAGTTCCTCTGAACAATGTACAAAATTGAAAGAATTCAAAACCACTTATCCCAAAATCATAGTTAATCAACATTTATTTTAATTTTCTCAACCAGTAACAATTATAATCTATGTGGCACTGGCACTATGATAGACACCTTGATTACATTTGATTGATTCATTTTTTCAAATTATTACCGGTGTCCGTCGTCTACGCCAGTATCCGTGTGTTTCGTATATTATAACTAACAGGTATTAAGTATTATTCATTTATTTAGTCAAATCGAAGCTATGCATAGTTCACAATCAAAATACATTTATAATTAACCTTCAAATGAACCGTATCGAAACTTTTGGTTGCGAGAGTAAATATTTCTAAAGTGTAAACGATTTCTCATAGTTGTGCAGTGAAAATAAAACAGTGAAGAAATCATTTGTAGCAAATAAACGATTTATAGTTAAAGGAGTAAGTTGATTCGGTGGCATTGGTTTGAAACTGAAAAAAGGAACCTGAAGTGGAGGGAACTGAGCAGAAGGAGCAGCTTGTTCGAGAAGCTTAGAGGAAGAATGTAGCAGATCGGTCCAGCTGGCCAAGTCTTCGTTCGCCATGACTCTTCTTCAGCGAGCTCAACGACGGAAGAAAAAGAAGGGTTTTGGAGGTTGTTTTCTTTTTCTTTCTTAAGCCCTAAAATTTGAAAAGCGAGGTTTGGTTCACTTCTGGTTCTGGATGAACCGGTACGCTACCTTACGCCTTGTTTCGGACCGGATTCGGTTTATCTTTTTTTTCTTTTTTTGAGTGAGGTCCACCTTTAAGAAAATGCTAAATTACATTTTTAAATTACAAAAGTTAGAAGTTGGAGACTCTTAAATATTTGTATACCTACACATTAAATAATTTGGTTATTTTAATCTCTATATTATTTAAATTGTGGAATATTTTATATGTTGGTATTACGTTTTAGGAAGGTTGACCCAATGTATTTTAAAACTAAAGCAAAATTTTAGATGAAGTCTTTAAAACTAATATTAATATTTTATCAAAATATTGTGTTTTTAGTTCCTAAAAATTATAACATTTTATTTATTAGTTTTTGTAAAAAAAATTAACATTTCGTCTCATTAAATTTTCGTACAAGTACTTTTAATCACTGTTAAAATGAAATGTGTTTAAGTGTCTATTAATTTTTAAAATTTTGAATGAATTTTTACAAATATTTTATAGCATTATAAAAAGTTTTTCTGTAAAAATATAGGATTTTTTATGTTTGGATAAATAAATATGAATATTTTAAATACCAAAACTCAAGATAAAAGTAACAAAAAAAAAAATAAATTGAATTTTGAACTAATTTTTGCAGATAAACTTTTTATAATGTTGCTTACAAAAAATTATTCAAAAATATATATTGACTTAACATAATGAACAAAAACAGCTTGCACTATAATTTTATAGGGGTTAAAAATTGTATTCTTTTATAGAGACTAAAAAATAAATGTTGAAATTTTATATAGACTAAAATTATAAAGCAAGAGGTTGCAGAATTGGTTGACTATATTGAGTCAATGTTTAATCAACCATTTTACATGGATCAATATGATGTTTTGACCTCGACATCTAAGTTGGTATACTAAAAAAACAAGTAAGGGCGGTTGACTAATTTGGTCACTTAAAAATATAAAGCTCTAGTCACTTTATATTGAGTTTGAATTAATTTACATAAGAGTAATTGTTTATCCGTTATAAAATATCATTTGAGTCAAGTAGAGCGCCACAAATTATGAGATGTATAACGAGATCATACATTGTAGCATCTTCTATTGTTACTATTATCATCATTTACATTATTGTGGTGCCTTTAGAAAACGAGTTTGAAGATTTTTAAATTTTCTTTGTCCCTCGATGGTTGCAAGTAAGAATAATAGTATTATGGTCATAGTAAGTCGTTACTATTTATACATCTTCGATAACACTAATTTACTATTGTTCACGAGAATAATAGAGACATTTTTTTTCATAAATTCCTTTCACTTAATATAATCATATATTTCAACCACTTTCACTAATGTCAGTGTCAATAATAAAATTATATATTATAGCCCTAATTTCATTTGGAATAACCAAGTCAACTTAGGTTACAATAGTTTTCCTTGGAGATACGTATCAGGGATGGCAAATAATTTCATACTTGCAAATTTTAGTGGATAAAATTTATGAGGGACATGAGATGAGTAACTTAATGGATACATGTGGGTAAATAAATATTTTAATTATTTGTCAGTTAATGGATACAAAAGTAGATATAATTGTAGTTGTACCCACATATATACATATTTGTTAATAAATTATTAAATTTATTATATTGTAGTGCTTTTTGTACTGTTTGTGTATTAATTAATATGTTTTTTATAAAAATTTGTGATACATTTGTTTATGTATGTTTATGTGCCAATATTTTTTGTGTGGATAAAAGAGGGGGGAAAGTTCTAAATTGAAAATGAAATAGAGAGAGTAATAAAATCCAAGAAGGAAAAGTCTTATAAAAAATGAGAGAGAAAATGGACAAGATTGTTTTGTTATATGATGACCTCTTCTACAATTCCATTAATTAACCACTTGTCTCTAATTTCTCCACCAACTAACCTATCGTTTATCCTTTTTATTTATGACTCGAAGAAAAAATCAACACACATTAGAAGAAATAATAAATACACAAAAAGTCATAGGCATAAATAATTGCACTAAATAATTCTCAAAGTTAGAAAGAAAAAAAGAAGAAATATCACAGTATAGAGAGAAGCTATGGAAGGGTTGCAAAGATCTGCAGTTTCCTTCCGAAGACAAGGTTCATCAGGATTTGTTTGGGATGATAGATTCTTACAAGAAGAATTGAACAAAGCGAATCAGAATCAAAATCAGAATCATCAAGAGCAAGACAAGGACGAGATTCATGATGCACCTCCACAACTTGGATCAATCAACACCGTTCAGAGGAGTCGTTCAAACGGTGGAGGAAGAGGATACCGTACCGGAAAAGTGTCTCCGGCGATTGAACCACCGTCTCCTAGAATCTCTGCATGTGGATTTTGTGGTGCTTTTGGAAAAACAGGGGAAAAGACTAAACCACCCAAGCATCGATCCAGGTAGACTTTTTTTTTTTTTTTGGTTTATTAGTTAATTGGATCGTTGACTTGAATGTATTGACTTTGCCGGTGGCCTGAAACGGTGTTCTTAGTCACCGGAGATGGGATATTCCGGTGAAGGGAAAAGGTTGTGTAATATTAATTACTTTACGAGTTGTGTTCATCATGAATTCGTATTATTGTTAAGAACATAATGATGAGTCGTGTTTTAATTTTTCCTTTTGCTTTTTAATTATTACAATATTCAATGTCTACAATTAAAAGGTAAAGCTAACTTGTGTTGTGATACCGTTTTTTTCTAGTTTTAAGGAAGTAAAAAAAATCAGAGTAGAGAGAATGATAGTTTGCAAACAAAATTGATAGTTTATTCTTACAATACAAATATGAAAAATAAAGTAAAGACATGTTTTTTTCCTTCATCATATGATTTTGATAAATGTCTAAAACAAAATTATATTTTCTCAATAAAAACACTTGAGCCTTAGTTTTATTTTTTATTCATTTTCCATTACGGCCACACTCCTTCACCTCCTTTATTATAGAAATTAGTACAGTAAATTCATGATTGTAATTACTTGTTATACAAGTAAGAACAAGTAAGTAGTTCAAGAACCAAACAGTGAGGTTGTACGTTACTTCTATGAGAACAAAAACCTAACTCTTCGGTTCTCAAAATTATTTTAAATTATAAAATGAGTTATTATCTCTTGAATAACTCTTTATATAAGAAATACACACACAAAATTGGATTAGAATTGATGACATGTGATGTAATAGCATAAGAACAATAGGTTCATCATAACTCTTTGATATTAAACATGGTTAAAGGATTTAAAAATGTACGGATAAGAAAGAAAGATTGGTTGGAATGTTTATACTAATATCTAGAAACTAACTCAAATCTTTATATTAATATCATTTCAAATTAGAGACTCATAAGTGAAGAAAATAAATACATAAAAGTAAAGTAGTTAAAATTGTGAGTTTACTTCAACGCATATACTTGTAAGAGTTTTGGTATCACAATATCAAAAGTAAGTTCAATTAATATTATAACGAGGAAGAAATAAGTATGTTTCACCGAATAAAAATAGATAAAAATGGTAACTAATCTACTAACTCTTTTTAACTTGCTCTTTCTTCTCTTGTTACTTGTATAACTGCCAACTTTCCTTTTTTGCTAAGATAATAAAATAATTCATTATAAAAAGTAGGACTTATGTTGAAGAGATGAAATTAAATGTCTCTACATAAGAGCTTTATCCTCCATCTCCTTTAATTAAATGGATTAATGCACCACATATACTTTATTTTTCTCTAACTTGATTAGTTTATGGGTTGATGTTTTTCTATTAGTACTAAAGTAAACGCGGACGACGACGACCACATCCCTGCATACAAGCAACCATTGCAATAAATTGAGTTACTAAAAAAAGGTTTTATCTTCCTTCAGATGTTGTTCACCCATCATGGCTAAAGCACTCACTATGTCCTTTGAGTCCATTGTTTATCTCCAATTAAGCAAAGTTGCTGCATCTTTTATAGTATTGATGTTTTCGGTGTTATCTCTTTTTATTTTAAACAAATTATGGGTATTTAATTTTTTTTATTATTAATTATTAAATAATTTAATTGCTATGCATAGACAACATCAAAAAATTTACAACGTAAATACATTAGAACCATTTATGAGGATGACTTTAGAGGTAATTTTTGTAAAAGTTAAACATATTTAATAATCTAACAGTTGTGATTGATTGATAATATAAAAGTTTTTTATATTGACAATGTATATAAATTGAAATACATTATTATTTTATAATTTCATTTTACATAATTTTTTCAATATAATTTTGACTTAATTATAATTTTAGTCCTTCTAATTTTTCAATTGTGTGATTTTAGTCCCCTATTTTAAAACCAAAGACTTTGGTCGCTCACATCTATCCTATTTTTGATCTTGCATTCACCTATTTGTTTTTCTTAATTTTTTATGATGATAGAGTTACCTTTTTAATCACTTGACTTGACATGGTCAAAATTATTTTAATTAGTTTTTATAAAAAATAATTATTTTAATTAAATAAAACAAAATAAAATTATATTTACTTAATTAAAAAAACTAGAATTAGAGTCCTTAAGTTTAACCTTGATCTATTTTTCCTTTGTTTTGAGATTTATACCAATTCTTCAACTACTTCCACGACCAAACTACTTCCACGACCAAATCATTGACGTAGCAATATGCATCACGAGGAATAGGGTTTGAATTGTGATCATTTTTTAAATCATAATGTTTGTACTTAATTTAAATTAACTCAAGATCAATTTTGGTTGAAACAAAATGTCCAAATGTTCTGGATATGTTAGAAGTAAATAAAATATATTAGTTCTAGATGATATATGATCAATCAATGAAAAATAAATATAGACAAGGATAAGAATATCACACAAAGATGTATCATGGTTCACCAAATGTGAGCTACGCTCAGTCATCACAATCAATGAGATTTTCCATTAATGTACTTAATACCAAAATATTTTGATTTCACACTATCTTTCTTGATCACCCTTAATCAATTACAGCTTTCACCTTTCAACATTAAAATAAATTTTACAATCAACTTTCAATACATAAAGGATTTTTACAAGTACCTTTCAATAACTAAAAATATTTTTTCAACACACTCAAACTAACTTTACGTGATAGACTTGAGTTACAAATAATGTGTATGATAAAAGTGATTAGAATTTAAAAACTTCTCAACACTTGTTTGAGATTGATTATCAGCAAAAACTCAGTAAAATGATCCTTGAATATAATGAGAAAGTTGGAGTTTTGCTTGAGAGAAAAGTTTTGTTACTTAAGTATGAATGATCAAGTGTAGATTGATTGCCTTTAAAACTTTTGTTTTTTCCTTGATGCTCCTTTTATAGATAAAGATATATTCGAAAGACTCATATCAATTTGAATATAGTTGTTAGAGAACCTTAGTTGGATGTTAGTTTTGATTGAAGTCTATTAAACACACGTTCTATTTTGATGGAGAATGTGAATTAGTGAGTGAGTGAGCTGTGACATGTTAGTCTTTTAGATCAGAAACATGTAGAGCTTTATGTAGAAAGGTGCAACAATAGGGTATTTGTGTCCATGCTCACAATTCATCAATCTAGACATCAATCTGAAGGTTGTTTTCCTCATTTGGGCCTTCATCTCGATTTTGGGGTTGACCACCTTTTTTAGCAGTTTTGATACTCTTAACTTGTGGTTTGGACTGTAAAAAATGATATGTCTTGACTTTGTCTTTAATATGGAACACCCAAAATGTTCTTTTGATCATTCTTCAATTCATTTTGATATGGATTTTGAGGATTATTTCAAAAACAACTTTAAGCAATATGTAAGACATGATAAGGACAATGATGTTCTTGATTTCTTTCATAAGGAGACGTGTGATATTTGTATAAATATATTTGATCACCTATCTTTGAATAAATCACTCCAAAAAAAAAAACAAGTTAAATAAAAACATAATCAGAATCACAATTAATGATTAATTAATTGTTTGTTTATCCTCAAAACACTTGATTTGAAATTTTGCCTTAACGATCATTTCCACGTATTAAACTTCTATTTCCAGCTCCATTCGAGCTCATAAAAATATGACTTCGAAGCTCTGTCAAAAAGAGTTTCGAGGAAAATACGAGAAGATTCTGACATACATACTTAGAAACTCATAAAAGCATCATAGTTTAAGGAAAAATCTCGACAGAGCTCAAATTTTGATGGCGAAAAACAACGCAAGAGAAAACAATAAAAACATAGGAGATATATATATATATATATTAGGAATTCTTTATTTTATTTTTTAATTAAAATAAAAAAAGTGCATTATGTCACCTTAGGTCATTAGAAACTCCACATCACCAAAAAATTGAGAAAAAATAAATAAATAATTGCAAAATCATAAATTAGGTAAATGTGAAATGGCAAAATTGATCCTTTTAAACTAGGGGACCAAAATTGTGCACTTGAAAAAATTAAAAGCTTCAAACGTGAAATTAAATCTAAAATTTAATTATTTTATTTTTTTAGAATTTTTATTTTCTAAAGTAAAAATTTGATAATTAACAGTAAAGCAACATGTGTGTGTATATATATAAATCACAATTTTAATTCTTGAAAGTATAAGACGTTGTCATTTTGATCTTCAACTCAATAAAAAAATTCAAATGAGTCTTTAAATCATCAAAATAATTTATAGAAGATACAATTTACTATCAACGTCATTGAAAAATATAATTTATTATTCAAATTGTCCATTAACGTTATAATGTCTTACAATAAATTGATTAACATTTTGATAGATATCAAAATACTAACGTAAAAGATTAAAATGATGGTTTGCCCCATATATATGTGTGTTTATAAGAAATTAATTATTATGCCTAAGTGTGTTTATTATATTTTTTGTTGACAAAAAGTATATTCACTCTATATAAGTTCTCTCACTGTATATATACGATATTATGATATTGATTTATATTTTTACTAAGACAACCATTATTTATTTATTTTATGGAGATGATAAAAATAGATTTAATAAATTTTGAATTCTATTTAAAACTTGAATAGTGCAAATAATTAATTTGCGATTATGGAAGACCCTAACGATGAACTCTCCTAGGGTTTTAGACCCTAGTGTTGTGCATGGCAAAAAGAATGAATAGGAAGATCTCTTTCAATGAAGCAAGAAAAAGGAATATCTCTTAATAGAGACAAACCCGTAAACCTCGTTGGTGAAGAAAATCCACAGAAGATGGATTGCTCTTAGCCAAGATAACACACAAAACACCTATATAATAGAGGGAGTACAACACACGCACGCGTTCAGGTTTGAGAACATCACTTATGGACGAGGAATTGAATAAATGGTTTGAATCATGGAAGAAAATCCTTCTCATCAAACTTATGAGAAAAATCATGAGTTTTCTCTCCCCAACTCCAACATCAATCGACAAAGAAATTGTCAGAACGATAGACATAACAAAAATATATTATATTGTCTAGAATATTATAAAAATCTCTTATACAAAAATTTAATTAAATATTTAATTAAAAACTCAAAATATCATATTTAATTTATTTTATATTATAAAAAATTTAAATTTTCATAAGAAAAGTTGGTGTAATATTTTAAACATATATTTGAAAAATCATTTAAAAATTCAGGATACATATACATTGATTTAAAAACTCATTTGACCGTATATAGTATAATAATGTATAACTAACTGTTCCTTGATATGTTTTTTTCCAAGTGACACCACTCAAGCTCAGCAATGATTCAAGAGTAGTACAACAATGAGTTTTTGAAGAACAATCTAGGATAGTAATGGGATATTATTTCTCATCTTCCATCATTACTATTATTATCTTCATTCATATAAATTTATTTCTTACTCCTTTTCATACACAAGCACAAGGGTTTGACCCTCTTATCCGACTCCCACATTCCGGCTCCACCCGAACCAGATCCAAATTCAGACGGGTTTTTCCCATCACTGATTTTGGAGCCAAAGGTGATGGCTTTCATAATGACACAAAGGTTCTTTCATTTCTAAATCTCTTTTCTCTTTTATTTATTACAGATCTTCTTCTGTCATATTGTTTTTTTTCTTCTTCCTATTTTATTGTCTTTTGTTCCTCACCTTTAGAATGACGAATTTGTTGTTTGAATTTTTATCTTTGTAACTGTAAACATGCATTTGGTTCTTGTTTCAATTAATGTAGTAGTGGTATTGGAAAATCAAACAAAATTTAATGAAGGGTATCATACAAATGGTAAAATTAAAAATTGAAAAGTTAGTTAAAATTACTTAAAATAGTATTTTTTTGCTTATAATTAGTAACGGAGTGAATACGAAATATAACTGTTGTTTACTTACAAATGCATCATAGTGCTGGATAATGTAAATATTATTTCTAGAGATTATACTCCAACAGGAAAATCAGTAGAAGTTAGTGAGGAATTAATATGGTCTTCTTCATAGTCCACAAATGGAAGGATGTTATCATAAGTAGGGTCCTTCTTTTTAAAATTTGAGCATAATATAGTGTTGAGATATCTGTAGCACCGACACTTCTAATCGAAATATCTGACACCGACACATTGATTACATTCAATAAATTCATTTTCTCAAATTATCACCAATGACACTTTGTTAGTGTCAGTTTCCATGTTTCATAGATTGAGATTCATAGCTTACAAATTTTTATAAGACAAGTGATCTTTTGATAATTTGCTCCTGGATAAACACTCATGGTTGAGCTATTGCTTGAACTTTCATTCACCCAAAGAGAACTAAACTTAGAAGCTGAATTGTTGTTGTATGACAACTCTGAACTATTTAGACAAGGTATTGAAGAGAAAAAATTGTTTAAATTGGTTCCAAACTGGTTTTGTCCAAATTGTCGTAGGCTTGTTGGCTGATAATTGCACACACTTAAATTATAACCAAAAGGTGCAACCCATTTGAAATTCAAAGAAGCATATAATGGATCCAAATCCCATGCTGGCTTTTTTCAGGTGTCTGACACATGTCTGACATTCAATTATAATTTATTTTCTCAAATTATTGTTGGTGTCAGCATGTAAGTATCAGTGTCATGTTTGGTACCTGTGTCGGTGGTTACTAGCTTTGAACATAAAACTGTTTAAACATTTATAAACTAGATTCTTCAATGTATATATTTTCATTACTTTCAAGTACTTCGTGAAGACTCTGTCGCTGCCTAAAATTTGAGGGTTGCTCGAACATAATAGTGTCGCCACCAAAAATATTGGAAAGACTGATAATAAGATCCTCTTCTTGTTTTGAGAACATTCCTCTTCAGGCCTCAAATAGCTTATCTATCTCAATCTGCAACTCTTTGCAACCCTGCAATTCTTAAAAATTGAGTTTCTTTTTTGTTTCATTAATTCTGATCAATAAGAGTCTCATATAGGAAAAAAAAAACAAGGAATTTCTTTCATATGTTGATAAGGATATGTAAATAAATTAATGTTACCAGCTAGTTAAGGAACACAACTTCAACATCCAACACCAAACCTGGTTATGCTGGTAGGCAGTGTATTAACTTTTTTTATTTATCTTTTCAGGCCTTCCTGGAGGTTTGGAAAATCGCATGTTCACTCTCTGGATTTGTAAATGTTATCTTTCCATATGGAAAAAATTTTCTGGTCTATCCAATTGACATCGGTGGACCGTGTCGATCAAAGATCACTTTGAGGGTAAACACCAAAAGTGTGTGTGAGAGTGAAATCTACCAGATTTTGAACAAGTTTTTGTCATATGCATCTTTCAATTCCTGTCATGAACTGTGTCTGATTGGAAATGCTTATTTACTTTTGACTATGTTATAATTTATGATCATAGATCTTAGGTACAATCGTTGCACCGCGAAATCCCGAGGCATGGCGTGGCTTAAATAAGCGCAAATGGATTTACTTTCATGGGGTGAATCACCTTTCTATAGATGGCGGAGGTACGTTAGATGGAAAGGGACAGGAATGGTGGTCTAGATCTTGCAAGATTAACTCCACAAATGTATATCTATATGATAAACTTAATTTCATACTGTAATTGAAGTTTAATCACTAGTTTAAGTTATTTAACTAAGTGATGACTTCTTACTTTTGCAGCCATGTCAACATGCTCCAACGGTGAGTGTCAGCGCTTCATAATTTGGTGCAAAACAGATCATTTTCCTGATATAATGATACATTAGTTATGAAACTACATTTACAATGCAGGCCATGACTTTTCATAAATGCAAGAATCTGAAAGTCAGAAACCTTATGCTGTTAAATAGCCAACAAATGCACATGGCATTCACTAGCTGTATGCGAGTTGTTGCATCCAATCTGAAAGTATTAGCACCTGCTTCGAGCCCTAATACTGATGGAATCCACATTAGTGCAACAAAGGGTGTTGAGGTCAGGGATAGTTTAATTAGGACAGGTGAGTTAACCGTGGCATAATGCAATATTTCCTTTACTGACCTTGAAAGATAAAATGTCTCAGCAGCAATTTTAGGGCCCATTTACTTCGTGAAAACGTTTCTTGTTTTCATTTCCTAAATCTTGTATTAATTTTACCTTTTGACAAGGAGGGAAGAGATTTTATGAAATGAACAATTGTTTACATTTCTAGAAACAATGAAAATGGCAGAAAAAAGTGTTTTCATTATTTCCGAAAATATATATTCATTAACTAAAATTTCATCTTCTCTCCATGACAATGTTTAACTTAAAGAGTCTCTCATTAAGATATAATGAATTCACATTCTAGAAAATGAAAATACAAAATGTTTTCACAAAGTAAATGGGGCCTTACATATTTATTTCGAAAAGTAATTGTCATGTTATTGTTATTTGCTATTAGTCATATTTCAGAAATGATAGGTAACTCCTGTTAGTAAAAGAATAAGATAATTAGAAAGAAACTGGTTGAAATGATTTTGAAATCGTATGGTTGAAATGATTTTGAAATCCTATGGTATCAACAAATAAACTTTGTTGTTACCTGCTAAGTTGTTTTAAGTTTTATTGTTGTCATTATAGAGAGAGAGTTGGCATAGCACTTGTCATAGAAAAGATGGAGAAAACTCGGTTTAGGTGGTTTTGACATATGTAGAGAAGATAGGTAGATTATTTAGTAAGGAGAGTATATCAAATGAAGAGTATTCAAATAGCTAGAGGCTGAGGAAGACCTACAAAACTACATTAGCAACTGATAAAAAAGACTTAGAGATTAATGAGTTTGATGAAGATATTATATATGACAGAATATTATGATGTCGTTTTGATCTATGTAGCCAACTATACTTTGGGATAAGACTTGATTGTTGTAGTTATAATTATTTTTTGAATTTATCGAACTATCTAATATAATATGAAAAATTCATGTCATTTCTTACACATTATATTCAGCGTGTCCAAACCACCATAATATAGCGCAAGTGGTTGCTGCGCAATGTGTGTGAATGTACTAAACTCCAGGGTACCAAGTTCAATTCCTACTCATAAAAAAAATATTTAGCATGTGTAGCTTTGGATCAATTTTGGTTTTGACAGTTGTAAGGGACATGAAAGATCAGGAAAAAAAGATGCATGTGGGACTTGAACTATAAACCAGCAATAACGTTATGATCAAGTAGTGTGTTAGAAGAAAAATATTTTACTGCATTATGTCCTATTTCAGGTGATGATTGCATCTCCATAGTAAGAAACTCTTCACGGATCTTGATCAGAAATATTTCCTGTGGTCCAGGCCATGGTATAAGGTGAAAGAAAATCACTTTTAGTTCATTAGAACACTAAGCAGTATAATTCTTAACCGGTACTGAACCTATATTTCAGCATTGGCAGCTTGGGAAAGTCAAAGGCATGGGAGAAGATTCAAAATGTAAATGTTGATGGAGCTTATCTTTACAACACTGATAATGGACTGAGAATCAAAACATGGCAGGTAGGTTTTTTAGTAACTGTATCATTTTCATTCTCATTATATGTTTCTCTGTGATGTGCAAATCAATTGAGTCGGGTCAATTTTTTTGTTAGGGCGGGAGTGGTTTTGCCTCCAAGATCACATTCAAGAACATCTTGATGTATAATGTGTCCAATCCAATAATAATAGATCAATACTACTGTGATTCACGAAATCCATGCGAGAATCAGGTATTGAATTATTGATATTTGTAGGGTCATTCTGTAAGTCTGCATGTGCATGCAGTGACACACCATTAATAGTCATAGTTATTTTTTGAGGTGATAACCTATTAGTTTTGAAAGATTTTTATGCTTTGTTTAATATAATAGCTGATTTCATAATTTCCATCGATTATATAATCATGTCAATGACACATTTCCTGTCAATCTCCAACAAGCTTTAATGTAAACATTGAAGCTAAATATGTTCCAAGTATGTAATGTCCTGCATTGCGATGCAGACTTCGGCTGTTCAAGTGGAGAACATATCGTTCATCAATATTAAAGGAACTTCGGCGACCAAAGAAGCAATAAAATTTGCTTGCAGTGATGCCTCTCCATGTGAAGGATTATACCTGGAAAACATTTTCCTTCCATCATGCTTAGGAGGAAATACAAGATCTTACTGCTGGCAAGCTCATGGTTCTGCTCAGGGTTTTATGTACCCTTCTGCATGTTTTTCAACCAGTAGCGATTTCATTAGACAGAATGTCTTGTTAGAGTCAAATCCTACTATTAATTCCATCTGAACAGAAGGCAATTTTGTAAATGATAAACCCCTTGATATCTATTTTGCAGGGTAATCAAGGGAAAGGCAAATATGGTGATTAGTGAATGTATCCATATGAATGCATAAACCTGCATCGTTGAATTTGAATTGTTTACCTTGTCGTCTTCTATTTTCTTTTTGGCAAAATTCCAATTATATGTTCTGTGTTTCGTGTAGTTCCTATATATATGAATTACTTAATCTGACACGAATACAACCTGGTGCAGACATGGACATGTTGACACTGCCAATGTCAATATCATAAAAAACTGACGCTTATATACAAATTTATTTCTTATAATAGAATATGAATATTAAAGTTACAAAACATTACACAATGATTGTTTTTTAGCATTTCATTTATCTATCTATTAGCAAAAAGCTAAACACAATGTACTCTAATTTAATGTCTTTAACCACTTCATTGATAATCATTCATTTGTCACGTCTTTAACCGCAATGTGTAAGATGTGTCAAATGAATGTCTAAGATACATCTAAGCCACGGAATAACTTTTTTACAATACTTGTCTACGCGTCATATGAGTGTTGTACAAGTGTTAGACATTGACATGTGTCACACTACACATTCGTTTACAAATATACAATTATAGAAAAGCTAAGCAAAATCAATATCCTAGTATTGAAAATTATATGAAATGATGAATTGATCAGAAAGAATAACAGATTGCAGTAACAAAATGCAACAAGATAAAACTAAAAATTTGATGAAAGTTGCTTATTTCAAAACTGACACTATTTCTAACTTAATGCATCTGATTCTGCACTACATTATAAGGTCTACAAATATCAACTTTTCACTAATGTTGCGCCACCAGTTTTAAGCTCGGGGGCCAAGCTTGGGACACCCATGGGCCAGAGGCATATCCGTGTTTTTCCAACTTCTGAAAGTTCTAGGTACCATCTTATCAACATACAGTGTTCCATCCAGGTGATCACACTCATGCTGTAAAATCCGGGCCTGCCAACCAGAAGCATTTATTTTGATAGGTTCACCGTAACGATCAAAACCTGCAACCTCAACATCAAGGTAACGCTCTACCATAGCTTGATATCGATCAACACTGCAAAATGTTATTGCAGATGATGTTAATGTAACCTAGATATATGTAGTTCTGCATATATTATTGTCACATATATCACAAAAATATAAAGTAAGCATGACAAGAGAAAATGAAAAGTAAAAAAAATTGGAAGTAAATTATTGGCACACAACCTCAAGCACCCTTCAAAAAAGAAGGCAGTCTTGTTGCTCTTCTTCTTTAGCCTAGGATTGAGAATCACCTGCCTCAGTCAAGAAAACTAGTAAATGAATGTGTATTACTCAAGTATCGAATCTCGTGTACAGAGCAAAATGAGTAAACCATTAATTTACTCTCCTTAGTATCACTTTCTAGCCTACTTAGTCCCTAAAGTTAATAAAAATAATAAGTAGTCCTTAAGCTATACGAAAACTGTCAAGTTAGTTCCTAAACTATATGAAACTCGACAAAATAGTACTTGTGTTGTTATATAGTGACAAGAGATACTAGGAACTAAAGAGAAGAATTTCGTATAATTTAAGAACTAACTTAATGAATTTAATATAGTTTAAGATATATTTAATGATTAAATAAGATAGAGTGATAGTTGAATGATTAAATTGATAGTTTACTCAAACAAAACTATGAATTTCATTTCAATAGCATCCTTTTGTTCACATATATGATATGCACATACATACCAAAAGATCAAAAGGTTTTCTATCTTGTGATTTGATCTCCTCCTCTGTGTTGTAACTAATATATTCTTTTTTATCCTCCAAAACAATTATCTGCATACATAAAAAACACAGAAAAAACATGTTTTCACTCCAACGACAACAACAAATTATGTCTAACACAGTGTCAATGTAATTTACAAGGTGAATCAATTATAACCATCAAATAATTAAAAATGTCATAATGTTAATCCTAACTAGTTTAGCTCTGGGAATGAAAATCTATAAAAATTAGAAAAAGAAAAGTGAATTGTTACCCTAAAGGGGATTCCAATTTGGGGAGCAGCGAGACCAACACCAGGAGCTTTTCTCATGACATGAATCATGTCATCGATAATATTCTGCACCTTCTCCGATTTAATTTCACTAAGATGAACCTCACGTGCAGGTTCGTGAAGAACAGGGTCTCCGGCTTTTACAATGGGGGGAAATTTGTTAACTCTTTTAGACCCCCACCCTAGTGATGATGCTGAGCTCAACCTCAAACCATTCGTATTCGATGCTGGTAGAGTTTTGCTACGAGGTGAGGAGGCTGTTACGACACCGGTTGAAAACATCAGTAGCGGAACCACTCGCAAACGCGACATCACCCGCCGCGCCGCTTCCATCCTTCTTTCTCTTTAACATTATTAATTAATTACACTAATTTTATTTTAGAGGTGTCTTATTTTCACATCAAAATAAGAGATTAAAGATATTCTCTATTTTATTAAAATATACGCACATCTTAAACTATATAATATTAATTGAAAATTTATACTCAGACTATATTAATGAAGATGTTTATTTTTTTTAAGAAATAGAGATTATGTGTACTCTAAAATATAGACATCAATATTTCAAAAATACTGAAAAAGAAAAAATATATTTTACATTACTATATCATTTCTCTTTATTGTAATATTTATTATATTTTAATCTATTAGTGATTTTAATAGTTGAAGAGTCGTCACTAAACTTCAATAATTGCTTAAATTTTTAAAATGATTATCGACGTAACAATGGTGAACAATCGTACACGGATACGGTGCAAGGGTAAGGCCACTAAAGCCGGTTTAGGCCTCCCTAAAAAACAAAATTTTTTATTTAAAAAAAACTTCAAATATTTTTTTAATTAATAAAGAAAGTCTCATATTTTAATATTCTTAAAATTAATTTTGATAAAATTTTATATAAATAAAATGAAATATTTTGTTTTTATTACAAATTATTTAATACTTATTTCAGTACAACTAAATTGGTTAATTAAGATAATAGAGATGAGAGAAATATTAATTACAAATTATTATCATTATTATTAAATAAAATATTAATAATTTATTTATTAAATTTTTAAAAAATATTATCTAATAATTTCACTTTAGGCCTCATAACGTGTTGGGCCGGTCCTGATCATACATAAGTTGTCATCGATTTTTAGTATTATATACAAAATAAATTATCATTAATAAAATTGAATATTTGATAAATTTTGTATATAATTATGTATAAATTCTCCAAATAATTATACTTCAATATTATCTATTTCACTGTAACGTACAATCATATTTTAGAAGTGGTGATATCCACTTGTTAATAATTTACCAAAAATATTTAAAATTTATATAAATTAATATCTATTTAAAGTCAAACTCTTATTTTATTGAAGATTTATATACATAAACTCTAGGAATTATGTTAGAACTTCTAATCACGATAGTTTATGTTTGTTTTGCTCAGTGATTATTTCTGTTTCATTGAAATTGATAATGTCATATTTTCATTTTCAAGTATTTGAATTTGTGGAACAACTTTGCATTGTTATGTTTATGTTTGTTTTTAAAATTTAGAATTTACTATTATAAAATTCTTTAAAAATACAACTTACTAACAAAATAATCTATGACGATTTTAATATTAACATTTAAATTAAATGATATATTAATAATTTAAATATTTATTTAATTTTTTTATTAAATAAATAATCAAAATAACAAAGGTTATATACTTCCAATGAGTTGCATACCCGTATAATAAGTAAGGAAGACAGCTATACCTACAAACCTTTTGGCATTTGTACGATATAATAAATCATAGCTAGAGAGTAGAGAGAGATGTGAACATAATTATGATCCCAATGTGGGACGGCAGCTTCCCATGTCTCATAATCAAAGGCAGAGGATGGGCATCACATGCTTATCTTCATTTTTATTTTCGTTCATTCAAGAACCTTAGCTCATGCAATGTACCTAATTTAATATTTATGGTTTACGAAGGTTGGAGTATATAGATGCATAATGAATTACTTAATGTTCCCTCATTAGTTTTAAGAATTCCATTAAATTATCATTTGGTTAACCATAGGCATTAATTCACATGACCGTGTCTTAAGCCGCAAGATTAAATTGAATGAAGTACACTCTGTTTCACATCACATGGCACATCTGTTTCGTTTGATACTCATAAATATTGTTGCCCATTATTAGATATTTGACTATTAAAAATTTTCAAACTTTTTTTAATAAGATTAAAGTGCAAAAATATCATATAATCTAAATGATATTTCAATTATATTATTCATTTAAAATAATGATCTATCATTTATATCATCATAAAGTTTATTAAATAAAAAATATATAAAAAATTATTTACAAGACACAAATAACAAAATTATTTTAATTTAACATGTCCTATATAATATTCAGGCCAGTGAAAGAAGCATCAAGCTTTCTTCAATATTAAAAATAGCCAAATTAATGTTAGATATAATATTTTTCCCTATGAGATTGAGAAATTGAGAGCTACGTTTAGCATATTGGACCGACTAGATATTCTCCGCACCTTTTAATTACTTGCTGCCATCTTTTAACTTTGGTTTAAAGTTGTTATGTTCCCATTGAGTGGGGGACAAGGTGAAAAGTTATCACCAAGATTTATTGAGAGAAAAATAAATAAAAATTCTAAACTTTAAATAAAATATATTAATTTTTATTCACATAATTTTTTATATTTATAACAGAACTGATAAAATAATATTCTATAAAAAGTCTAAATCTAAATATTAAAAATTCGTAACCACGAACACATTAATTAATATTTAATTCATCATGTCTATATATAAGGAAGCATATAAGGACATCCATTCCATTAATTGTAACACAAATTAATAGAGCTAGGCTTTGACATAACAATGAGAAGGAGCTACATCGAACCTTCAATGGAGAAGCAAGAAGGTGTATTTTCATCAGATTATAAGCAAAGTGAGGATAGCACCAAGATGAAAAACCCTTCAACTTCATCATATGATAAGGCAAAGAAGGAAGAGGATTATGTAGAGACAAATAAGAAGAAGCTAGAGAGGAAGCCTACCGAAGACATCAACGCCAGTGCTGATGCTTTCATCAAGAATTTCAGGCAACAACTCATTATTCAAAGGCTCCAATCCATTGAAAATTATGAGAAAATGCTCGCAAGGGGCCTCTAGCACTATCACAAAGCTTCTTAATTATTATATACTATTTAATTTATGCCGATTATTATATCATATAAGCTTGGTGTATGCATTAATTATTTCTATATAGCTTGATTTGCTCTTTCCTACCTATTCCCTACTTTAGTAATTAGTGTAGAAGCATAAATATATACTCCCTCCTATATGAAATATAAGGGAAACTGAATAAATATATTTAGTTGATATTTTAGATTATATATATAAATTTTTATTGATCGAATTTTTTATTTGAAACATATAGTTTAGATGTATAAGATAAATAAGGTTCACAACATTAATACAATTCCTATCATGCATAAAAAGTTAATATTCTAAAAATTGAATAGAATCATATATAGTTCAATTGGTTAAACTATGACTCAAATTGTCTATGGTTAATGTTATTTGAACAATTTAACTATCATTTTGATTCTAGTAGTTTAAAGTAATTAATCTATGATTCAGGGTCTCATCAAACTGATGTTTGATTTAGTTTTTAAAATAGGGCTATGTTAGCAATTGTTTTTATGACACTTGTTAAACATATAAAATAAAAATTTTATAAAATAAAAAACAAAGTTTAAAATTTTAAAAGTTAAAAAAACACAATTTCCAATATACTTTTTAATATAATTTTTTTTTCTTTAGATGTTTAACAAGTGGAATGATAGTTGTCAATATTTATTTTTAAAATATTGATCAAAATTCTGTCCAAAGGAATAATCGGTTCATGCATGCTTCAATTTGAAAGATATATATTTGCTAAAGGACAAATATGATTTTCATCCAAGGCTTAGCTTCAATTTAACCATGCTTCCTCCCGGATATTTTTTTTACAAGAAATAAATTTCATTAAGTAGCAAGTCCTTCCGGGTCTTTTTTCATAACCAACATCTAGCTTATAACTAATCATCCTCTTTATAATATATAATTTCATTTTGCATTTACAATTTATGTATGTATCGATAAAAATAAGTTAGATCGATTAATAACAATATGTAGTCTAGTCTACATCATATTTAGATCAAACTTGCATTTTCTTAAAAATACAACGTCAAAATTTAGTATTTTATGTTAAATAAAAAATTTGCTGTCTTTTATTGTGATTTAAAAGTACCGAACTACATCAATTTTTGACATATTTAAATATATTATTATGAAATAGAATTTAAGTAAGATATTATATAAAGTTAAATTTTTTCAAAGATCATGTTATATATATATATATATTTGAATGCAAATATATATATATATATATATATATATAAACTTAATATTATTGCATCACTCTTCATTTGAATGGTATAAATTTTCATTAAAAAAATAATTAAATAAACTTTTAATTAAATTTTCAAATTGTGTCATAATTTTAAAGGTAGGTTTAATATTTTCAAAATAAGATAGACACTGAACTTGTAAGGCCTATAACCTATTCTCATCCTTAAATGTGAGGACACTCATCCAATATTAAAGAAAATTGCAAAATCTAAATGTTAGGATACTCGAATAGCTAGACAAATCATGGAAGAATACAAATTAATGGGAATAATGAATTGAACTATTACACTTGAATTGTGAAAGGGAAGAAAAGATAAGGACTTTGGAGGCACACGAAGAGGATAGGAAATGTTATTTTCCTTCCTTTTTTGGACATGTCCAGTGCTGTCGAAGGCCCAATTTTAACACATGGGTTGATGGGCTTTTTGTTCTGTGAGCCCACCTGTGTCAGTATTGAAAAAACCAGTGTACCGACTTGAAAAGTGGGGATTTGAATCAATTTTCAATTGGTGAAAATTACCTAACAACTGAAATTGGAAAATTGATTTGGCCTAGCTATAGAGCCTAGACGTGTAAAGTTCTAAAACATTTGATATATTGCATTATGAGTTCGAGTCAACAAGACAAAACTATCCCTCTTTTATATACATTCTTTAGAATAAAATAATTTAGATTTTTAAGGAAATAAGGTGTTTTTGAAAACCATCAGTGTGTTTAGATGGACAAATTTTGTGAAATGCCATTTTTTAAAGAAATTTAAATTCTTTAATATGAATTGCTTTGTTTTGATAGTAGCAAAACTTATAATATTTTAAATGAATGAATTTTATGAGTTATTTTGTAAAAGATTCATTTAAAAAAATTTAAATATCACTTATGAACTAAATATTTGAAATTTTCTCTTTACCTTGTAATATGTGAATCATAAAATAATCACTATAATTTTTTCAAAGTTTATAATTTTATTCACATATGTTTTAAAATATGCACATTAGTGATCTATAATTTTTTAGTTTTTTACAAATTAGTTCCCATAAAACTTCAAAATTTTCAAATTGATCTATATTAAATTTTAATTTTTTCAAAATGATTCTTCAACCTTGCCAAAATTTCAGAGTGGATCGAAGCTTTTAATTTTTATTTTAACCCATTTTTTTTAAATGTATTAAAATGATCTGACTTTAAAAAGTTATTTAATCCATCCAAACAACAATATTTATATATAAAGAGCACACAATTGAATGATTTAAATTGCTTATAATTTTAATTTTTTATTTATAATTTTCAATAACCCTATCCAACTATGTTCTTAGAATTTGTTTGCGAGTTGAATTTTGAATGTTAAGTTTATACTTTAATATATATTTGATATTTTAAAAAGATTGAAAAAATAACATGATAAAATGAGCACATACTAGTAAAATTTTATCTTTTTAAGTTGGATAAAATATATATTTAAGTCGGTTTTCGTGTCCGAGTTAAGAACAAATGACTTAATAAACATGTATTTTAACGTGTTTCATAAATCGACTTAATAAAACTTCGTCTTGTTAAGTCGGTTAAGCTTAACCGACTTAAATATTATAAATTTAGTTTAAAGAATTATCCTTTTAAATTGATTCTTTTGAATAACTGACTTAATATATAGAGTTAAAATAATAATTTTTTAAAATAAATTTATTATTTTGTTTTATTGCTTATGCTTTATGCATACATACAATATTTCATGCTGAAATTCAAATTAGAGTTTTTTTTACTTGCAACAACAATTTTATATAACTATATAATAACCAAAATATACAATATTATAAATTCATACAAAATATACAATATTATAAATTCATACAAAATATAGAGTACAAATAAGATATCTCTCATTTATGATTACTCTTGACAAGATGGAAAATCATATGCTTAACACATGAAATTACAAGGTCGGGTTCTGCTACGAAATCAAATGATTTAGATGTGCATTAACAAAATTACTAAATTACAGTTTAGCAATATTCAATATACACATATTCAAATATTATCATTTTCTTCAATTAATTCTAAAATATAATTAACACAACGTTATTGAATTTCTTTAATTTGATTTAGATAAAATGATCTCGAGTGATCAAATATCTGGAGAAAAAAAACACAATCAATATCAATGGAATCATAATTTTTTTTATTATATCAACATAAATAAACACAATAAAAAAAAGAAAGAGGGTTTTATTTGAAATGCGTTCTTAAGGAATGTATGCAACAATTGCATTTTGCTAGAGAGGAACAAAAGCAAAGGATTTATGATGTTTGTGATGAAGACTTCAATAGAATTTGATCAAACTCAAACGGTTTTAGAGGAGCAGTTATTACATTAGGGGGTAATTAAAGGCTTGCCAAAGTTATGGACAAATATGGTGCCAATGTTGATGGATACATATGTGGGTTACATTTTTACTGAATTATAGGTCCAGTTTTATAAATATAATAAAATACTATAAGATGAACTAATCTCAATTATATAATCATACATGTGTGTTATATTATTTGGATATTGATGTTTACTTATTAATTATTTTCATGCAATTATATAGAATTTGAACTACGGACTACTAGAAATTAGTGTTTTACCTGCGGATTTTCCAGCAGATTAAAGCTAAAAATCCGCAGGAACACACGTTACCTGCGGATTTATTGGCGGAACCATTTCCCCACGTAAAACCTTCGTGGGTAACCGTTTCCTGAGGATTTCTGAATCCGCAGGTAACTTACATGCGGATAAATCCGCAGGAAAACTAAACAAATTCCGCATCAAATATTTTATAAACTTAAGGCATTTTCTTACGAATATTCATGCAGAACAAATCGGCAGTACCATTTCTACGAATATTTTCCAAGGGTATTTCCGCAGGAAATGTCACATGCAATTGATAATATATTTCGCATGAAAATCCACAGGTAAATCCGTAGGAATGTTTCTTATGTATATTTTTAATTTGTACTTTTTTTTTTTTCTTCTGAATTTTATTTATATGAAAATTACACATAATTATAAATACATTTTTTAAGTATTTAATATTAGCCTTTAGTTGGAATACTATTGCAATACTTTGAAACAAAATTTATATCGAATTCACAAATCATACTAAATATTAATTAAAGCATGAACTTCTTCGGAAAACAAAATCTTAACATTAAAATTTTAATTATAATGTATAAACCAAAGGTTTTACTTTATAGAAAATATGAGTATAATATATACACACATTGTACATGATCATATAAACTAAAATATTTCAAAAACGGGTAAACAATACAACAGGTGTAGTAGGATTGACAATCTTCTTTCTTTTCTTTTGCTCCAGTTGCTTACCAGGAACAAAACTCCATGCAACAACCTGATGCATAAAACATGAAGGCGAAAGTGCTCAGTCAAAAAGTTGCTCATAGTTATACATGACCAAAGTAAAGTTTATTGGGCAAATCCAGTGTCCTATCATTTCACTTCTTCTATATCATCAAACCATAATTTGAGATTGATTCAACGAAACAATAATCTGAGATAGAGAAATTCAAGCTTCATAAAAGAAACTGACATCTTTTTAAAATATTTGCAAGACCAAGTGCAAGCACATTGATATTCACAATTAGCCAGAGGAAATACCTTATATATAAAAGCATTTCCCCATGCTCAATCCGTTCACTTTCTGGAGGATAATCTTTTAATGCCCCTTCATATGCTTCCAGAATTTCAATAGCTTTTGATGCTCTGTTTCGTATTTGAAGTTCAGTACAACAAACAGCCACAATAATTTTTTTTAAAAAAAAAATCCATTTCAACAGCACATATCAATGATACCATTTATGCTTATAAAAATGGAAGGAAAAAGCAAAAACAAAGGTAGCATACCTTCAATCCTTGGCAAACCACTTCATATGCTTCAAATTTACAATCCATGCAATTTAATGTCAAACCCTTCATTGATAAAGGTTCTATCAACCAGAAGGAGGAAAAGACACATAAATAAATAAAAAATACCCAAAGAATCATGATAATTAAGAAATGGAGAGAGGATAAGTAACTTAAGTAAAAAAGAAAGGTGGTGTGTTACTTAACTGAAACATGTAACAAGGAAATAAAACATTCAAGATG
>NC_021160.2:53657221-53681390 GCF_000331145.2 Cicer arietinum
AAAAAAAAAACAGAGCTGCAACATTAAATCAATTATATAAAAAAAGACATTAAAAATATTAGATAGAAAATTAACAAAAATTAGTATACTCTCAAATAAAATTATAAAATAACTTATATCTTATATTTCCTGTACTCATATCACATCCCATTATTGATAGAACAATGAAATCAAGAAAATTGCAGCTATAACTAACAAGAAGCATGATCTCAAGTCAAATTTCAAGCTCATGTTAACAAACACCTCAACGGTAAGGCCAAGTAAGGATTACTTTCGGGCTAACAGAAGCTTCTCGATTTATCAAAGAGCATCTAACAATGTTGAGATGCAAAAGTTCATTTCCGCAATGCTACTATTTACCACCTTCATGCATAATAAAGTACCTCCGCTTACTTAGGACATTTTGCAAACACTTCATATGCAGATTAAGGATACTAATGCTCTAACTATGATGGTTCTTCCCACTAATTAACATAGTGCAGAGAGATTAAAATAAACAACCAATATCTCAAGTTATATGAACAATCAACAGAAATAACCATATACCCATCCTTAATGCTTCAAGTTTTTAAAGTGTTTCTAAGATTAGAGAGATGAATTTCTCATATTTTAGAATCCACAAGATGTCATAGATTAAAAAACAGCAAATAGGAAATAGAATAAAGAGCGATATCAAAATCAATCATTTGAAGATGATTATAGAGTTATTTTTAGAGTAATGCAAACGTAATTGATGCAAAGGTTGAGCGATAATAGAGCAACTATGAAAATACATACCAAGCTCACCAAGTCACGAAGAGGTAAAACTTTTGCAAGTCTCGCAAGATGCCAAAACCCTAATCGATGTAGAGTTGCGAGAAAAGGGGGAAAATCACGAGAAAACTGTACTCGACACAGAAACCCTAATCATGTTTTTCCCCTTTCTCATTCAGGTCGAGCGATGTCGAGAGGGTTCTTGAGAGAGAAGACAATGAAGATTGTTTTGCGTGAGAATGAAAGAGTTTGCGCAAGGAGCGTTACACGAAGATTGTTGTGTGAGTAGAGTTTGTTGAGAGCTTGTGCAAGGAGGATTTAGATTGAAAATGGATTTTGGTGGACAATTGGAAGGGCGCAGTGATGAAAGATTTTAGAATTTTTTGAAGAGAAATACTAAAGTTTTTGTGTCCAATTATTTAATTTTTGAACTGTCAGTTCATAATTCTTAAATTGTTAAATTAATCCTTTTTTTTATTTACAAGAATTTAGTTTATATATTAAACAGAAATTTGGTTTTATGCATCTGTCCAATCATAATTTTAAAATTAAGATATTTTGAAGTATATTAAGAAATTATTTACATTACAAAGTATGCCATTAAATGTGGAAATATCTTTAAAATTTGTGCAATTTATATAGCTTGTTTTGCTATTTGTGGATAGTGAATTGTCATAAGACACTGTCCAAATATGCATATTATTGTATTATACTATTAAAAATTTGCTTTTTACCTGCGGATTTAAGCAAAAAACACATTTATTTTACGATTAAATCAAATACGACGATTCAACCACTTTCATTTATTCTACTCCGTTTAAAAACACATTTGGTATTAAAACGTATGTCGTATTAGACTTTATGCTAACTTAAAATTATATGTTTAAATTTTAAAAAGAAAAAATTCTAAGTTGTTTTACAACAATAGTGATAGATTATTCACAATCAGCTCTAATTAATCAAATTAATTAAAAAAATAATAGAATTAGACAAGTATATTTCATTAATTTTTATTTAGAATTTTAAATTTTACATCACTTAAGTGTTCTTAATTACTCTATTCACTTATTCATAATTTTCCAATAACATAACCTCACGTAAAATAACTTTTACTCAAAAAAAATAATTAAAAAAAAACTTATTATTCCAAAATAAATATGATGTTGCATCAACTATTTTTTGAAAAGCAAAAGCGTCTCAAGAAAAAAAAAACTACTTTATTTTTCTAAAAAATAAATAAAAATAGGTATTCGCAAGAAAATCCGCAGGTACTACCTGCGGAATTGGCTACGGACGTTTCATGCGGACTACTCCGCAGATAAATCCTTAGGAAAATTGTGAAGTTTGCTGCGGATGTGCAGTCACATATAAATCCGCAGCAAACCGAAACCTTACCTGCCGTGGTACCCGCGGATTCGGAGATCGCAGAGATATTCCTAAAATAATCATGAGCCGCAGGAAAATCCTTGGGTATTACCTGCGGAAGCCTGTCCGCAGGAAAAGCCGCAGGAAAAACGCTAATTTCTGATAGTGTTATTCAAATTGTATTTGCTTTAATTTATTAGACAATCCTATCTATGAATTCAATCGGTAACGTCTATATAAAATTATTATAAAAGCAATTTTAGTCTTTATTAAAGTATGACCCTATGTTATTTGAATTATTGTTTTGCATACATATTTAAAAACTATAAAAAAATTCATCTGCAAAATAAGATCAAAATTTAATTACTAGATCCATATTTTAAGAATTATTTTTTGAACATACGATATTTAAAAAATGTATATTTAATTTATTTAAAGTTAAAAAATTCTAAATTAATGTGAATGAAATTTTAATAATATTCTAAACATGTATATTTACAAAAGTTCATTTAAAAATTAAAAAATTAGAGGATGCTTTGTTTCACCAAAAACTATACCAGTTTGTAGACTAATTTTATAAAGATTAAAAATTATGAATTTTTTTACATGAAATAAAAATAAAAATTTCAAAATATTATAGAAATTAAAAATTTATTTAACTCTTTTTTAATATAAAATATATATATCAAAATATATTTTTAACCATTCAAAATCTTAAATAAATAAAAAAAGAACCCAACTCGCAAATCTATACAATATAATAAAGCAAAATGATAATGTGGCAAGTTTGACACGTGTCAGCTAGACAGAGCGCTAGGAAGATGTGAAGTTTTTATTAATAGAAATAATATTTTTTTATAATAAAATTAAACTTATGTTACACGACTTTGTACATGCGTCAGTTGAAAAGTTAGTGGCCAATTAAAAATAAAATACACTACACCACCGTTGAGAATTTAGTGTTAGTTATAAAAGAAGAAGAATAACAGCAAAATATAGTCAATCACACCTATTTCACGGTTTTTGGAATTGTTTTTTAAACACGCAACCACCGCTTTAAATTAATTTAATTAAAAAATTTATTTTATTTTACGAATTCTTTTAATTCTTTCAGACTTTCTTTTTATAATTCTCGTACTCCATTAACCGTCTCTTTTCAATACTCTCTCATTTCTTGCATCTCATTTATAAATATCATTCATGTTATACACAATTCATTTTTAATATTCCTTATTCATCTTTATCCCATGTCTGAAACAAAAATCATATTTTTTTTGCTTCAATTTCTCCAATAAATGAGTATGGAATTTGGTTGTTAGAGTTGTGCTACTGGTTTCTGTCTTGATTTCCTCAATGTCAAACAAGAGTTGTGCTACTGGTTTATGTCTTGATTTCCTCAATGTCAAACAAAACTTTTACGCAATGGAAATAATACTGAGATTAATATTCTTGGTGGAACTATGTATTTGTTCGTGTTGCGTCTAGCAACTTTCTGAAGTATATGTTCACAAGAATTACTTGAATGGTAAAAAAATTTCAATCATTATTATTTTATTTTATTTACAAAAAAAAGATTACTATTTTGTTATGTATATATATTTTGTATTGTTTATGTTTCTTAATTTTGTCTCAAAAAATTGTAAATTTGTATATGTATATTTCTAACCTCTTATATAACATTTGCCTTAATAACTCCGACTTTAAATTCACTCATAAATAGTCAACAAATTGTATATTTGTATATTTATATTTCTATTCTCTTATACAAGATTTGTCTTAACTCCGATTTTAAATTCTCTCATAAATAGTTGTTGTTTGTCCTAATAATTTTGATCATAAGTTGTGTAATAAATAGTGCTGGCACACAGTATATTAAATAAAAAATAATAATTTATTTAAATAAATAAAAAAATTATTTAGGCTTCTTAGCCATGAATTCAATTAAAATTTATGTAGGAATTAAAAAAAAAAAAACAATTCATTTCATGATTCATTAGAAGTAATGGTTTTTCAAACTTCCAACACTATTTTATCAAGTTTAAAAACTACTGCACTATACATTTTATATTCTAAATTTATTATTAAATATCACGCAAATTCAAAAGAACTCAAAGGATTCATGAAAGATTAATGAAGACTAACCTGCAAATTCAAAGATGTTTGTAATGGGAAAATTATTTTTCTTTAGTATTTTGTGAGTAGTACTAAAATGAAAAGATATTTTGCCACTTGATACTTTCATATAAATAACATAGGTTGAATAATAAAAATAAAAATTCATTATTAAGTTATTTACTCATCTTTACATTTACTAATTTACTTAGTTTATATATGTCCATGTCCATTATTTAAAAAATTCTTATTTCATCTAATCTAATGTTTTATTTTGTTTATAATAATTATTGTTTTTATTTGTTTAAAATTAAAAGTATTATTTTATAATAAGTTTTTTGGAAAGAAAAAAGATTATTTGTAGAATTCAAAAATAAGGCATCATCATTTGAGTAAAATTAAACAGTGGTGTTGGAGTCAAGAAAGTAGTTTTTAAGTTAAGTTAGAATTGGATTTTTTTTAATTTTTTATTGTAAATTTTTTGTTTAAGTCAACTTATTTTTTTAATGTCAATAAAATTTATGAGATTTGATATGTATATATATATATAAACTAATATAACAATTTATTTATTAAAATCGTTGTTTCCGTGGTAAATTAATCTATACGTTATAATAAGGCAAACATGATAAATTGGCAAGTTTGACACGTGTCAACTAACTAGAGTGTTAAGAAAATATAATTTTCTATTAATAGAAATATTACGTGTTGATGATGCGTCTGTTGAAAAGTTAATGACCAATTAAAAAATAAAAGAAATGAATTATTTTTTTTTTTTAAGAAAAACATTAAACTTCTGTTACATCACGATATTTGTCCACCGAATTAAAAAATTAAAAATAAAAAAATAAAAAAAATGAATTAAAAATAAAAGATTTTTTTTAAGAAAAAAATAGAACTTCTATTGAGAACGTGCAGAAGTTAATGGTCAATTAAAAAATAAGAAAATAAATTAAAAATAAAACATAATGCACGAGCTAACATTGCACGTTTCTTTAGTGGTCAATTAAAAAAAATTAACAATAAAATACAATCAATTGCACAGTTTTTGAAAGGTAATTGTTTTTAAAGTACTACTTTAGCAACCGCCTCTGCAAATTAATTTAATTAAAAAAATTATTTTATTTTACGAATTATGTCGTCAGATTTCACTTATGAATTCGCCGTACTCAGTTGACCCTGATGATCTCTCATTTTTTGTGTCTCTTTTATAAATATCATTCATATTATCTACTATATACACACAATTCCTTATTAGTTTTTTGTTTTTTTTTTTTACCAAAATTCCTTATTCATTTTTGTGTCTATTTTATAAATATCATTCATATTATCTACTATATACACACAATTCCTTATTAGTTTTTTTTTTTTACCAAAATTCTTTATTCATTTTGTTGCTTCAATTGCTCCAAATAAGGATGCATGAATTTGGTTGATAAAGTTGTGCCATTGTTTGTGTCGCGTCTAACATCTGTTTTTGGTATATGGAACAAGGACACCATTTGTTTCTGTCTGATATCAATGTTAAAATATAAATTTTACGCTGGAAATGGTCTTGATAGATGATGTTAAGGTTTAATTCTTTTGTTTATGAATTTAAATTTTAAATTACACACGATCTTATTTGTTATTAACAAAATGTGTTTCATTCTAGAGGATACATGGAACAATGGAACACTATTAGATATTGAATCTGCAGAATGGTACAATACTCAGAGTGTTATACATCAATTCAAAATATTGAAATCAATTATTTTGGTAGATGTGCTCACATGAATTACTGGTAAGTTTATTTCAATATTTTATTGTTATTTTATTCTATTTATAAACAAATATTACTATTTGGTTATATATATTTTATTATTGTTTATGTTTTCAAATTTTGTTTAAAAAAATTACATTTGTGTATGTATATTTCTAAGATTTGTCTTATTAAATTCGATTCTAAATTCTTTCATACATAGTTGTTGTCCGTCTTAATAATTTTGATTTTAGGTTATCTAATAAATTGCCACAGAGTTATATTGAAAAGAAAAATAGTAAATTAATTTACTTTGTCTTCCATTAATTCAAGTTAATTTACAGATTATCGAAGAGAAAAATAATAATATATTTAAATAAATATAAAACTTATTTAGGAATTAAAAAAAAATACAATTCATTAGATTGATTCGACAATTTTTATACCGAAGTGATGGTTTTTCAAACTTCAAACACTGATTTAATAAATTTGTTACACCATGATTTGACGAGAGTTTACAGTACTGTGAAGGTGTGTAATGATTTTTTTAAAACTACTATTTTTACATGCTTATATTTTAATTTTACTAATCTATTATAGATTTTACATTCTAAATTTATTATTAAATATCATGCAAATTCAAAAGAAATGAAAGATTAATGAAGATTAACATGCAAATTTAAAGATAAAAGATAACCATAGTTGTTATGTGTATTGTAATTTTTTTTGTAATGGGAAAATTATTTTTGTGAGTAGTACCGAAATGAAAGATATTTTGCCACTTGATGCAACAAAATTTTACATGAATTTTTAAATATCATGTATTTCATATAAATAACATACTATGTTGAATAATAAAAATAAAAATTCATTATTAAGTTACTTACTCATCTTTACATTACTAACTTACTTAAGTTATATGTCTATTATTTTAAAAATTCTTATTTCATCTGATCTAATTATTTAATTTTTTTAATAATTATTGTTTTTATTTATTTAACATTAAAAGTATTGTTTTATAATAAGTTTTGTTGGAAAGAAAAAAATATTTTTTTGGAGAATTCAAGTGCTATGAGTAACATTGACCGTGTAGAGTAGTTTTTAAATTAGATTAGAATTAAATTTTTGTTTTTTTGGTTATAAATTGTTTTTTTAAGTCAACTTATGTATTTAATATCAATAAAAATTATGAAAATTGATATATATATATATATTAATATAACAATTTATTTATTAAAATGTACATTGTTTCTGTGCAACGCACGGATTACACACTAGTATATCGTTAAAACAATATGAAAAATTCTAAATCAAACAAGTCAATCTTATTTTTCTTCTAAAAATAAATCATTGACGAAAAGGTAAAATACAAATAGAAATGTTAATATCAACATAAATTAGCACTCTCAGTTGAGACTAAATTCATTGTACATTAATTTCAAAATTGTGCCTCATGTTTGTTTGTATTTAAGCACTATTTTTCAACATGTCAATTTTTGTATTTCTAAATATATAGTGGTGATGTGATTCACCAACCCTAACAACTGTAGACCTTTCTTATTGGAAGAGGGAACTTTATTATTAATTAAACTATACCCGTACTCACCATCACTTTACAATTCAATTATTTTGACTGATATTTTCATAATCAATCAAAATTTATTAATTAAATTAATGTATTTCAACTTTTATGTCGAATAAAAAAATTCAGACTCATCATCATTATAGTGAATCAATTTTATCCACTTTTTATCAAGAATTGCATATTATTATACCTATAATTGGTTCCAATTCTGAAACAAACAAAATTGATTCTAAAAGTTTAAAATTAATTTAAAAATATTTTGTTATTTATATATATAATTGATCATTTTACCTTTAAAATTAATATTTTAATTTAGATTAATATTTGAATTTAAATTAATATTCAACTAACTTTTAATTAAATTAAAATTAATTTTTATTATCACAAAATCAAATACACCAATGATAAGAGATAATAATGAAGATTCTCTACCAACTCTTCCAATATATCATTATCATCATGCAACTTCACCAAGGTTGTTTCTAAAATATTCGAAAAACATTCACTAACTGCCAACCAAATCAAATATATCACCTTCTCACCTATCTTATCAATTCATTTAAAACAAAGACTCTTGTGAGCTGGACCACCATGTTGCAATAAAAATTAACCTTGACGCCATCGAGTAAAACATAAATTGATCGAAGGATCTTCCACAATTTTTGCAATAAATGTTTTTGGACTAATCTGCCATTATGTGAGTCATCTTTTCTGTTTCTTTCTAACACTTGAGTCATCATATCTCTATTGTTAGTATGATTTGTCATCTGAGTCAGTTTGAGACTATCCTCATTGTTCTTATAATTAAGTACATATCGAAAATTTTATTTATTTTATTTGTCTCTAAATATAAATTATTAAATAAATTTATTTCATTTTTCAAATTTACTTTTATTAATATCAATTTATCTTAGAAAATAAAAATATAATATTAAATACATCTATATTCAAATATTAATATTTATATAAAAAAACATACAGATTAGTTATACTAAACGGTACACTCTTTTTATTATATGTGAAATTAAAAAAAAATTGTGTAAGATGATATTTCTACTAATAAAAATGGTAAATTAAATAATAAAATATTTTTGTTCCAAGATTTTGGAATTGGGAATGGAGTGTCTAAAGTCTAAACATATTAAATTTATGAATTATCATTAGTTTTTTTTCTTCTTGTGTGTGAACGTGCACATGCTTGTACGAGTTTTGATTCCCACGTGATTTTCTTACCAAAAGTATTTATGTCTGTACGAGTTTTTGTTTTAGTATTATGAATAATAAATAAATAAAATTATTAAAATGGGTTTGTTGATTCACCACTTTTACCTAACGCAGCTCACGATATATGGTTAGTTCATCCCACACACATGATTAATTGGTGGTTAATTATCAAGTCGAATTTAGATTTATTATAGAAAATCAATTTTAATTCTTAATCCTTATCCTTAGATTATTTAATAAGAGTCTTTTACTACCACATGCAACAATATCAATATAATATCCTTTTAAGAAAAGGATTTGAGTATCTCTTATACTTATTAAGTTATTAAAAAAACAATTTCGACCTAATTATTAATCAACAATAACCTTCTTTTTGCTCATCACGTTGGAGTATCTTACTTTTATTTTTTTAACAACAATATTTAAAAGTACAAAGTATACATATGTATATGTAATTGTGAGTCACCTGGACTTATATAGCAAATAAAATTTTACTTAAAATAAGATAGTGGCAAAAAGGCTATGTATATTAATTAATACATGCACATTTTTTTATTAGGTGAACATCTTTAATATAATATATATTCCATTACTTTAGCAAAGGAATCTAGTACATATGACAAGTAGATAACATAAGTTTTTTAAAAAAAAAAAAAGTTCCCTCATGATAAATATATATTAATATTTTTATTCCATTTTGATCACTGAAAATGCAAGATTGCAAAAAGCTATAGCTATAAAAAGTTTACAATTGGGGAACAACTTATTGTATCTGTTATTGCATATGATCTCAAGGTTGAGTCTAGAGCATGATCTCAAGGTTGAGTGTAGAGCATGGTCTGACCATGTCACAATCTAAAGGGATAACAGGGATACTATCACAATTGCATATTTCAATCATGAATCCATCTGGATCATGGAAAAACAATTGATGTACTTGTATCCCAGCTTCTTCCACCATTGCACGCACGTAACAAATTTCCATCTCCTTCAAATTCTTCTCCACTGCCCCCATGCTTTCACACTGTTCATTTCACACATTCACAAATTAAACATATGTTATGTGTCTTTTTTCTTTTCTTATAAAACTTTAATTTTACTAATGGCTTCTACTTCAATCCATTCTATCAAACATTGTCAAATACAAATATATATATTATTTAATTTCAATTAATCAATGTAGTATATATTAAATTTTAACTCTCATTTAACTTATTTGTCAAATTTTTTAATTTTTAATTCAAATCAATTATAATATCAAATTTATATATTTAAATATATTATTTTAAAATAATTAAATTATTTTATTTTTTATATATAATAAAAAAATTAAATAATATTAATTAAAAGGTAAAGTGTAAAAGAAAAAGTGAAAGAGTAATAATTATCATTATTACATGAGACAAAATAAGAATTAGAATTTTAACATTCAGCTCCAATAAACTAATCCCAAGAAAATATCTTAGTTTGAGCAATGCATGGCTCACAAATGTTTTTATGCTTTCCAGTTAGCAACTCCCCTTATATGCTTTTTAATTAATTTATGTATTAATTCAACCACTTTGTCTTGTCATCAAAACTTACATAAGCGTATAATATAAATAAGTAAAAGTATAGAAAATGTTAAAAGTATGGTAATGTTTTTATCTTTTCTCCATGGCCAGGAAAAGGACATAGAAAAAGTTTAGTTTCTTTTTTTTTACAATACAATTTAAAATATGCACCAAAATTAAAGACATCATAGTTTCGTCTACTTTTTGCATTTCAGGTATCTGCTTTTCATTTTAGAAGACGTAACCTTAATTAGAAGTTTAATTGAGTTAAGCTAAAGAAGTTAGCTTTCTAATTAAGGTTCCTTGTTGTTTTACTAAAATAATGTATATACACCATTTAATAGTTTCTCTAGGATAAGGTTCATGAATTCACATTTTTGGACCTACTTGGTTGAGCTAAGACAATCCCAAGAAGTTAAAGAAGAAGATTCAAGTTCAAATTCTGAATATTAACGGTTAATATAATATTTATCTAAAATCTTTTGTTCTTTCATAAAAAAAAAATTAATATTAATTTGTAATTTAATTAAATGAAAAAAATTGTAAATAATTAATTGGATTGAAATCAATAAATCTTTACCTGGAATGAAATATGATTATCCTTTGGATTAATTTCCTTCTTCCTTGGAATGTTTTCAGGTTTCTCTGCTTGCAGCAAGTGAATTCCTATCCCATATGCAAATAGCCTGCAACATTCATCACATACAAATTAAATTCAAATCCTATAACTTAAAAAAATGTGACAATTTTATTTCTAACTACAAAAATAAAAAAACACGAAGAAAATTAATTTAAATTAAGCTAGTTAGTTTTCATCTATATATTCATTAATTTGGTGTTTAAAAAAATATTAATTACCATCCCCCATTAAAATTAAATGATTCAGGCCTCCTGATGGGGATGAATCCAAGAACATTTTGGTAGAAGTTGATAGATTCTTCCACTGATTTGACAATGAGGGAGATATGATTCACTGATTTTAGGCGTAGAGGGTTTCCTACAATCCCTTTCATTTTTTTCTAATAGTTATAATTAGGAGAATCCAATAATATATATCCAAAAACAAGGCAAGAAGTTGAAAATAAAGTCAAAAAAGTTTGAAAAGGAAAATAAAGAAAGAAGGTAGGGATTAGAGGTCAAGAGATTCTTAAGAAGAATGAGGAGAGAAGATCCACTACCAACCGGTAACATGTAAAAGCAAAATAAGTGCAATCTATATATAGACCTATTATCTTATGATGCTGAAGCATATTTTATATACTATTATTTTTATAAAATTGATTATCTCATTAATTAAATATTATAAAATTGTAAATAAAATATTTTTGAGGGAGATTATCTTATTCTAAGAGGAACTTTTGTTAGAAGATACTTAAGTTAATAACTTTATATAGTTATTGAATTTCATCGAATATATTGTTGATTAAATGTTTCGTTTAATATAACTTTTTAAATACAAGTAATATATCAACTAAAAGATTATATAGTTAAATTACTCTATATCTATAATTTTATTTGCATAATTAATTAACAGTTAAATTGGTGAGATTTACATAGGTTTATTAAAATTAAAAGAATAAAAAATAATTGGTATCATTTCATTTTTTATGTAGATATAGTGGTAACACCACTTATTTGGAAGTCATATATATACAATTGTAAGATTTTAAATTCGAACTCATATCATGATATTTTATTTAATAATATCGATATTTATTAGTTGAGTTTGATCTTTTATATATATATATATATATATATATATATATATATATATATATATATTTTAAAAAAAATCATTTATTTAATAAAATGAAGAATAATAAAATAATTTTTTTTTAAAATTACATTAAAATTTAGCATTGGATAGAGATTACAAATAGAATATATGCCACTTGTCATACAAGTCCGGTTTGTTTTGTTTTTTTTACCTCAACGGTAATTTTTATCTGTTTTTCTAATTTGAAATAATAAGACTTTAACTAACTTTGTCTAAAAGTATACTTTTATATGTGGATAATTTTCACAAATCTTTTTTAGTTTTTTTTTTTCAATTCACAAAGTTCGAGGGTTAAATCTTATATCATACTGACTAATTTTGTATTACTCTATATATATATATATATACTTTTTTAATATTTTTATGTAATATTGAATTGTATACATTAATTTCGTATAAGTTGGTGTACCAGGTACACAATTAGATGAATCATTATATTAAAAAATAAAGGCAGAAATTATATCTCAATCTCAAATCCGTAACAACTATTTCTTTTTGTAATAGTGGCAAGTTCGTATCATCAATCAATTTAATGCAAATCCTCATAAAAAAACATAGTTTAGTTACCCCAAATTATTTAAAAACTGTTTTAAATGAGAAGTTATTTTACGTAAATTCTTATAAAAATTATTTTTTATAATTAATTTAAGAAAAATGTAATTTTCATTAGAGTAGACATAAAAAAAAAGCTTCTGATTTTTTTAAACATCAAAATAACTTTTTTTTTATTTATAATATATAACAAACAGACCATGCATATATGTATGATACAGGTTAGGAGGTCGATATCCAAAAAACTATCCCAATTAAAACTATTTAAAAACAGTTTTAAAACCGTTGGAGATGCTCTTAAGCAGAGGATGGATTGGTCTTTACACATCATTCACATGTGGTCCACGCTGATCTGTGGAATCCTTCTCATCCACAAATATCGCAAGTCAAAATATGGTATTAAATAGTTTTGTTGGATAAAAATAATTTAAAAATTAAATTATATTAATAAAATCAAATAAAATATAATTATTAAAAAAATATATGATAGTTAATGTAATTTAGTAGATGTGTCAAAATAAACATGTTATATTGTTTTAACAACTATTTTTTATTTTATAATTTACTGTATATAAATTAACAATTTTATTATACTTTATTTATTAAATTAACAATTAATTGTTTATTATAAAAAATTAAAAGCAATAAATGGTAACATTGCCACGACCTCTTATTGAAGAAAAAATATCATTTATGTGTTTGCATTCTCATCTTGCGACATGTAAAAAAATTTATTTTGGTATATAAATTTTAATGTAGAATATAATAGAGAGTTTTAAATAAATAAAAATGATATAAAAAAAATTCAACCAATTTTATTGAATATGATATATAATATCTAATTACATAATATCATAATGTTTTTTATATTTAATTGTTCTAAGTTATATAAATTTATATTTTGAATTAATTTTACCTTAAAGTATTAGTATACAACAAAACACTAAAGTATTTAAGAATTTACCCTGAATACTAAAACCATAATAATGTCCAATGTTATCTAATATTTGGCTAGAAATAGTTAAATGACTTGGAGTACAAATGGTGCTTCCGAATAAATAAATAGAAAGTTAAAAAAGAGCAAGTCCACTACATCAAGGCAGAGAATAAATTATATTACTTTTTGGGTTGAAACTTGAAATGTTCAATTACCTAAAATTTGAGAATAAAATAATCAATACACCTAAAATTGTTTGTTTATAATCTCAAAATAATACAGAACGGTGCGTTGTAAAAACTTTGAAGTATAATCGAGGGTTTTTTATTTGTATATATTTTTTTTTTATCAAATATACCAAATTGCCACACTTTAAATAAATAATACTAAATTATCCTACTTTTTAGCATTAATAGATCATGGCATGCCCACCCACTAAAGATCATGGCAAGTCCACCTACTTTTTGTATATTTTTTTCTTGAAAGCTTTTCTTTTTTCAATTCAATAGAAGGTCGCATTCCTAAGATGTGCAACCATGTATTAGGTGTCAATTTTTTTTTCCATGTGTTTTGTAATTATAAAATCATTTGTTTAATAAATGGACCTTTTGTTTCTTTTATCAATTTCTAATTAATTACACGGCATATGTATTTAATATCTGGCCCAATGTAATTTAATTAATATTAATGTATTTAATATCTGGCCCAATGTAATTTAATTAATGTTAATGTTAAGTATTAACTACATTTGAGCGGAAGAATCCATTTATTTTGTCTTATCAAATTCAATTTGGTGTTTTTTATACTACAAGGTAATTAATTAAGAGAGGATAAATTTTTTAGCAATAATCAACCGAGACTGAATGCAGAAATCTTTCATAAAACTCTTTCAAGTCTCAATGTAATCATAATTTGGTGGTGTTTTATTATAGAATATAATAATAGTGTCACAAAGATCGATTGTTCAAATGACACTAGGAATTCCCAAAATCACAACCTTAGATTGCATAAATATAATAAATACAAATTAATTTAAAGGACCTTTTGTTGGTATATAGATATGGAAGAAAGAATGAATTGTTTATTTTATAATATGAGAACTGTGGATGACTATTGTGACCTCCATAAAATAATTTTATCAATCACTTCACCAAAAACATGAATTAGTGCATCCAATTATAGATCTTAGATCAAGTTACACATATAATGGTCAACCGATGACTGTATCTTAGACCAGAGAGAACATAATTTGAAAACTTTTTGGTTCTATGTATATAATAAGTAGTGAATTCAAATATTTATTGGATAATATTCTATATATTCATTAATTGCGTTTCAAAAATATGTCATATATACTTGGTCTTCTAAATTTAGCATACTTGATTAGCAAATAAATTTGTATTAAGAAAAATTTATATTAAATTTTTAGATAATATTTGTGTTTCAAAAATCTCATACTTTATTTTTTTTTTTAAGTTTTATTCATTTTGAAAGTTTTAAATTGAAATTTTTACAACATTAAAGTGTTTAAAAAAATTCAAATTTTAAATTTTCTATAATAGTTTGTGTTCTGATAAACTTAATTAAAATTGTGTCACAAAAAACTTAAAATTTGTTTTTTTTTATTTAATAAAAAAAACACAAATTGAACTTTGTGGGGTTTTTGTTTTTGTATTCAAAGACAAAAAAGTGAAGGAAGGGACATGAGATAAAATTTGTCGAGTAGAAAGATTGGAAGACTAAGTCACCTTACCAACTGTGGCCTTTTTAGTGGATTATTCTTTATTAAGAGGGTTGGTACATCGAGTTCAACACCATAATATAAATATAAATGCACGTGATATTCAATTGTATATTTTTATGCTCTTTTGAATAACATGTGTTTCATACTTATAATTTAGCGAAATTACATCCGTCGTCCATTAACTTAATTTCAGATAACGTTTTAGTTTTTTATCTTTTTTTTTTTTCCGATTTAGTCCTTTATTCCTAACAATATCAAATAAAGTATAAAAATATGAGTTTATTTGAAGATTTGCGTTACGAATTTGATGAAATTTGTATTTATATTGAAGAATATAATTAATTTTATGAGTTTTGATTGAATTTCTTTTTTGAATTTTTGTATAAAAAACCATATCATTGTTGAAATTTTAAAACATAAAATATCAAATTGTCACTTAAAATTAAAATAAAGGACCAAGTCGGGGACAAAAAAAGATAAATGACTAAAACGTTACCTGAAATTAAGTTAAGGGACCACGAATGTAATTTAGCCTATAATTTATGCTCTTTTTAACTCCGTTTTAAATATTTTAAAAGTGTTGTTTTAATTTTAAAAATTGAATTATAATAAATGAATAAAAATATATAAGTTTTTATTTTTTTTTTAAATTTTATAATTTTATTTTTAATAAAAGAATTCAAGGTTTTAGTCATTAAATTTTGTTATTCAGCTTTTGTTCATTTTTGTAAACAAATAATACTTTTGGTCCCTAAAAATGTTCACATAAAATCAAAATAAAGATTAAAAATGAATAAAATATTTTTAAGAACTAACTTAAAATGTCATGATTTTATAGGAACTAACAACATATTTAACAATAACTAAAAATTCGCTCTCATTTTGTTATATGATTAAAAACAATTTGAAGTCCCGACCAGTTAGAGACCATGTGTAGTTGAACTGGATGCACATATACATCACCCGTTTTGCTTCCTCTCATTCCTTTTATATATATAGTAAAATATCAATGTCAATCACAAGAAATGAGACGAGTCACTTTTCAATCTATAAAAGATTTTTACAATCACCTTGATCAATAACAATTTTCACCTTTCACCCTAAAAAAGATTTTTACAGTCACCTTTCGATAATTTTTTTTTTTTTTTACAAATACATTCAATCTAACATAAAAGATAGACCTGAATTACAAATTATGTGTATGATAAAAATATTTGAGATCTTAAAATTTCTCAACACTTGTTTGAGATGAATAAAGACAAATTCAGTAAATGATGATCAACATATATAGTGAAGATAGTCAAAGTTTAGTTTAAACTAAATATAATCGTTGGACACACTTCTCAAGTGTCTGATATCTTTTAAAACAATTAAATACATAATTATGTTGTTGTCCAGAATGTTCTTAACAAACGAATAATGTTTTTGCTTTTGGGTCTTATGGAAAATGTGAATGAGTGAGTGAATGAGCTGTGAAATGTTAGTTGGTATTGTTCCAAATTAGAATTATGCAGAGCTTTTGGTAGAATAATAAAAGTACAATGTACTTGCATCCTTACTCACAACTCATCAAACTGGAGATTGATCTGGTTATTAATTTGGAGGTTGTTTTCCTCATTTGGTCATTCGGCTCTATTTCTGGGCTTGATCAATCTTGATACTCTTTAACTTGTGGTTTGGATTGTAGAAAATAATTTGTTTTAACTTTATCTCTAAAAGAGAATAAACCAAAATGTTCTTTTTTAAAACCACAACATTCTTAGTTTTGTGTTGTATGGAAAATAGGGATGAATGACTGTGAAGTGTCAGTTCTTTGTCTCAAAAGCATGTTGAGTTTTATGATAAAAGTGCAACAATAATGTACCTTGATGTCCTAACTATATTTGTTCATAGCTCATCAAAATGGAGATTGATCTAGGTTTTGATCTTGATGTTGTTTGATTCTTTAGGTCGTTAGTTAGACTTTTAGGCTCGAGTATTGTTTTGAATAGTCTTGATATTCATTTATCTTTAGGTTTGGACTATACGAAATGATTCATTTTACTTATGTCCTTAAAACGAACTAACGAGAATGGTATTGAAAAAAACAGAACGATCTTGATAAACCAAAATGATTATTTAATAAACCATAATGATCTTTTACTAAACCAAAGTGGTCTTTTGATAAAGCAAATTGATCTTAATAAACTAGAGTGATCTTTTAATAAAACATAATGATCTTTTGGTAAACTAGAATGATCTTTTGATAAACCAAAATGATCATTTGATAAACCAGAATAATCTTGATAAATTTGTTATTTTTGTCTATTTGCATTATCAATTTCTAATTAATTATGGGGCATATGTATTTAATATCTGGCCCAATGTAATTTAATTAATGTTAATGTTTTTAATTTCTGGCCCAATGTAATTTAATTAATGTTAATGTTAAGTATTAACTACATTTGAGCGGAAGAATCCATTTATTTTGTCTTATCAAATTCAATTTGGTGTTTTTTTTACTACAAAGTAATTAATTAAGAGAAGATAAATTTTTTAGCAATAATCAACCGAGACTGAATGCAGAAATCTTTCACAAAACTCTTTCAAGTCTCAATCTAATCATAATTTGGTGGTGTTTCATTATAGAATATAATAATAGTGTCACAAAGATCGATTGTTCAAATGACACTAGGAATTCCCAAAATCACAACCTTAGATTGCATAAATATAATAAATACAAATTAATTTAAAGGACCTTTTGTTGGTATATAGATATGGAAGAAAGAATGAATTGTTTCTTTTATAATATGAGAACTGTGGATGACTATTGTGACCTCCATAAAATAATTTTATCAATCACTTCACCGAAAAACATGAATTAGTGCATCCAATTATAGATCTTAGATCAAGTTACACATATAATGGTCAACCGATGACTGTATCTTAGACTAGAGAGAACATAATTTGAAAACTTTTTGGTTCTATGTATATAGTAAGTAGTGAATTGAAATATTTATTGGATAATATTCTATATATTCATTAATTGCGTTTCACAAATATGTCATATATACTTGGTCTTCTAAATTTAGCATACTTGATTAGCAAATAAATTTGTATTAAGAAAAATTTATATTAAATTTTTAGATAATATTTGTGTTTCAAAAATCTCATACTTTAATTTCTATTTTTTTAAGTTTTATTCATTTTGAAAGTTTTAAATTGAAATTTTTACAACATTTAAGTGTTTAAAAAAAATTCAAATTTTAAATTTTCTATAATAGTTTGTGTTCTGATAAACTTAATTAAAATTGTGTCACAAAAAACTTAAAATTTGTTTTTTTTTTTAAAAAAAACACAAATTGAACTTTGTGGGGTTTTTGTTTTTGTATTCAAAGACAAAAAAGTGAAGGAAGGGACATGAGATAAACTTTGTCCGAGTAGATAAGACTGGTAGAGTAAGTCACCTTACCAACTGTGGCCTTTTTAGTGGATTATTCTTTATTAAGAGGGTTGGTACATCGAGTTCAACACCATAATATAAATGCACGTGATATTCAATTGTATATTTTTATCCTCTTTTGAATAACATGTGTTTCATACTTATAATTTATGCTCTTTTTAACTCCGTTTTAAATATTTAGCTTAATTGCACTTTTGGTCTCCTATTATAGGTGAAAATCGAAAGTAGTCCGCTCATTTTGTTTGCCCCTAATTTTAGTCTCCAAACAGAATTTGAGTCCAAATCATAATGAGTTGTCATTTTTTTAATGAAGTGTCAATAAAAGATGACGTGGCAGACGCTTATGTGGAATAAACTTATTATTATATTATTTGTGATTAAAAAATATAATTTATATTTTTAAAAACTATTATTATAATTGTGACAATATTTTTAAAAATACAATTTAATTATTAAAATTAAGTTAAAAGAAAAAACATAAACAAATCAAAATGAAAAACATAAGCAGCGTGAAGGTGAACGCAAATGAAAATCAGAAGCATATGAACTAGCTTGAACCCTAAATAAAAAAACAGCCCCAATTCAACAAAAGCCCCAAATCATGAACCCTTTTCATCAAAATCGACCATTTCCCTTTTCTTCATCATCATCATCCGATTCCGATTTGGTCTTCTTCTTCATTGTTGGTCATCTTCTTCATTGTTGCAGAGGAGGTAGCCCTCATTTGAACTTATTTTATCTATTTATCGTTTTGTTGAAGGATTTCAGTTGAATTTCAATTTCATTGGTCATATCCCATTTGAATCATTTAATTTCTCTGGAATTTTCAATTCTCTAAATATGAAAGTGAAACTGCTAGTTTTGCATATTTTATATGGTTTTGAATTTTAATATCAAAATGACATAAATGTTGGGCTTGTGGTGCACTTGTGGCAGGGGAACGAGATGTGCATTAAACCAGTTGAGTTCTACTTATTTGACCAGGAGGAACTCTGTTTATATGATATAATGATTAGGGGTCGTACCAGAAATGAGATTGTTATAGGGTATCGTCAGGCCAGCCAAGAACGTGCTATTATCAACCCTTTAGAAAAGTAAGTGACAAGAAAATGGTCACTGATGAAAACGACGAACACTGATGAAAACGAGTCACTGATGAAAACGAGTGAACAAAGGACAAACACGATTTTACGATTTCATTTCACGATTTCTGTTTAGGGTTCATGATTTTAGGTGTTTTTTCTTTTAACTTAATTTTAATAATTAAATTGTATTTTTAAAAATATTGTCACAATTATAATAATAGTTTTTAAAAATATAAATTATAATTTTTAATCACAGATAATATAATAATAAGTTTATTCCACATAAGCATCTGCCACGTCACCCTTTTATTGACACATCATTAAAAAAATGACAACTCATTATGATTTGGACTCAAATTCTGTTTTGGGGACTAAAACTGGAGACAAACAAAATGGGGGGACTATTTTCGATTTTCACCTATAATTGGGAGACCAAAAGTGCAATTAAGCCTAAATATTTTAAAAGTGTTGTTTTAATTTTAAAAATTGAATTATAATAAATAAATAAAAATATATAAGTTTTTAGTTTTTTTTAAATTTTATAATTTTATTTTTAATAAAAGAATTCAACGTTTTAGTCATTAAATTTTTTTATTCAGCTTTTGTTCATTTTTGTAAACAAATAATACTTTTGGTCCTTAAAAATGTTCACATAAAATCAAAATAAAGATTAAAAGTGAACAAAATATTTTTAAGAACTAACTTAAAATGTCATGATTTTATAGGAACTAACAACATATTTAACAACAACTAAAAATTCGCTCTCATTTTGTTATATGATTAAAAACAATTTGAGGTCCCGACCAGTTAGAGACCATGTGTAGTTGAACTGGATGCACATATACATCACCCGTTTTGCTTCCTCTCATTCCTTTTATATATATAGTAAAGTATCAATGTCAATCACAAGAAATGAGACGAGTCACTTTTCAATTTATAAAAGATTTTTACAATCACCTTGATCAATAACAATTTTCACCTTTCACCCTAAAAAAGATTTTTACAGTCACCTTTCGATCAATTTTTTTTTTTTACAAATACATTCAATCTAACATTAAAGATAGACTTGAGTTACAAATTATATGTATGATAAAAATGTTTGAGATCTTAAAATTTCTCAACACTTGTTTGAGATAAATAAAGACAAACTCAGTAAATGATGATCAACATATATAGTGAAGATAGTCGATGTTTAGTTTAAACTAAATATAATCGTTGGACACACTTCTCAAGTGTCCGATATGTTTTAAAACAATTAAATACATAATTATATTGTTGTCCAGAATGTTCTTAACAAACGAACAATGTTTTTGCTTTTGGGTCTGATGGAAAATGTGAATGAGTGAGTGAATGAGCTGTGAAATGTTAGTTGGTATTGTTCCAAATCAGAATTATGCAGAGCTTTTGGTAGAATAATAAAAGTACAATGTACTTGCATCCTTACTCACAACTCATCAAACTGGAGATTGATCTGGTCATTAATTTGGAGGTTGTTTTCCTCATTTGGGCATTCGACTCTATTTCTGGGCTTGATCAATCTTGATACTCTTTAACTTGTGGTTTAGATTGTAGAAAATAATTTGTTTTAACTTTATCTCTAAAAGAGAATAAACCAAAATGTTCTTTTTTAAAACCACAACATTCTTAGTTTTGTGTTGTATGGAAAATAGGGATGAATGATTGAACGACTCTGAAGTGTCAGTTCTTTGTCTCAAAAGTATGTTGAGTTTTATGATAAAAGTGCAACAATAATGTACCTTGATGTCCTAACTATCTTTGTTCATAGCTCATCAATATGGAGATTGATCTAGTTGTTGATCTTGATGTTGTTTGATTCTTTGGGTCGTTAGTTAGACATTTGGGCTCGAGTATTGTTTTGAATAGTCTTGATATTCATTCATATTTAGGTTTGGACTATAAGAAATGATTCATTTTACTTATGTCCTTAAAACGAACTAACGAGTTGAGGTTCACATAAATGACCTCCAGTACCACATTTGGGATTTGGTCGAACTCGTCTAACTCTTTGAAAGAGTTGAGGTTCTTCCGGTTCATCAATAGGAAGTACCTCAACTCGTTCAAAGAGCTAGACGAGTTGGACGAAATCACAAATGTGGTATTGGAGGTCATTTAGGTGGACATCAATAGGATGTATTTTTTTCCGTTAATTTAATGTATTTTGTTTTGTGTTATTAATATAATTTTATTTAATGTATTTTCTTTTTAATTTATAATATAATTTTCTGTTTTTAATTTTAATTATTGTTAATTATAGCAATTTTTATTAATAATAATAATTATTGTTATTATTATTTATTAATATGTTATTATTAGTTATTAATTTATTATTATTATTATTATTATTATCATTTATTAATGTATTATTTAATATAATTATTAATTAATTTAACAATTAAATAACTTTAAAATGAAAAAAAAAATTGAAAAATCCTTTGGGAGGTCGCATCCCCAACCAGCGACCTCCTACTGGGTAAAAGAAAAATAAACACTTCAGCAGGTCGCACCCCCACAAAGCGATATCCAATCAAATCCAAAAAGTAAGGCATTTTGGTATATAGATTTGAAAGTAGGGTATTTTGGTTAAAATTTTAAAAAAAGAGAATATTGATGTAAAAATCCTACAATTTATGCTCTTTTTAAGTCCATTTTAAACATTTTGAGAGTGTTGTTTTAATTTTAGAAATTGAACTATAATAATAATTATAATTTTTTTTAATAGTTAATATAAATTTTTAGTTTTTTAAAATTTGTAATTTTTTATTTATTTTTTATTCACATTTAGTTAATTTTTATAAAAAAATGATACTTTCGATCCCTAACAAAGTTCTTATAAAATTAAAATAGAGACTAAAAATAAAATATTTAGCAACTAACTTAAACTATCATGATTTTAAAGGAATTAACAATATATTTAACAACAACAAAAAGTTTGCCTTCATTTTATTATATGATTAAAAACAATTTGAGTCCTGACCAATTGGAGGCCATGTGCACTTGAACTAGATGCACATAGATATGTCAAATAGGTTATAAAGTTTTGTTTGAAAAATAGTTGCTTAGATATGTCAAAGGCGAATGTGATTTTGTCATTAAATTTACAAAGAGCAAAAAATTCAAATTGATTGGTTTTATCTTACAACGTTTGGGGAGGTTTTGTTGATGATATGAAACACTCCAGGTTCTAGTGTTTTCTCTTGGAGCTAGATAAAAACAAGAAATGGTGGCTCAATTTATTGCTGAAGCAGAGTTTGTTGTTGCAAAGAAAACACAAAGATCTTTTTTGATAATTGAGTTGTAGCTATTTCTCACAAATCTAGTTTTCCAAGAAAAAATCAAACATTTCAACCTCAAGTTATTTTTCTGAAAGTTCAAAAAACCGAATTGTACGCTGAATCGGTGGAAGCGTAAGTTTAAGATTCAAATATTTAGATGCTATTTTTATTACTGCGGTGTCTCCCACTCTATAATGATATAATGAGTTGTTGGGTAATTTTATTTAATAATCTGCATTGGATTCAATTGTCTATATATTTAGTCAGTAAAAAAACTTTATTGTTTTTGAGAAGCAATTAAAAAAACTTATTATAATTTATGTTTTTATGTGACTTAAAATCAATGTTTTTTAAAATAAATTATATAATATAGGCTAAATTACATTCGTGGTCCCTTAACTTAATTTCAGGTAACGTTTTGGTCCTTTAACTTTTTTTTCTTCCCATGTCAGTATTTTATCTTTTGAAATAATTTTAATTTTACCCTTTAAGTGAGATTCCGTTAAGGCAACGTTAACAAATTTTCTCATCCGTTTTCTTTCCAGTTTTTTCTCTTTGATATTTCTAAATCTCTTGTTTGGTATTCTCATCTCCACTGATTTCCCTCTTCTCATTTTCGTCTTCTTAGTTTCCTGTTTTTATTTTCTCTGATCTCCGTGAAATGCTATCGTTTTCGCGTTTTTTTCCTGAATCTCCGTGAAATCGTAAATTAATTTCAACGATAACTATAAGGAATCGAAGAACACACCATCGGAGTCAAGCTTCAAGAAATCGTAATCGCACATTGAGAGGAAAAGGTAACGTGTTTATGGATTCTGATGTTTAATGATATGATTTATTTTAGGGTTTAGGTTTAGGGTTTAGTTGGGTTTTTATGGTATTTATTAGTTGCATGTGTTTGATTTTGAATGATTTTATTCTTACATGTGTTGATTATTTTGGGTCAAGGGTTTGTGGTCCACACATACATATTCCTTCCTGTTTTTCTAAGATTATGGGGTCAGAT
>NC_021160.2:53681796-53683173 GCF_000331145.2 Cicer arietinum
AGGCGTATGGTGAGAAAAAGTTTTTGGAAAATGACATTGGGGCAATGGAAATGGTAAATTTTGCCAAGGCTAATGGGAAAGTGAATTTGTATCTTATTCATCCAATATCCCAGCCCATATTTATGGATAATGTGGAAAATAAGACTCAAAAAGATGAAGCTAAACAGACCCATGAACCAACCCAAACAGGCCCACAACATGTGAATAATGTGCAGACTAAGGCTCAAGAAGCTGCTCAAGTAGGAAATGATACACATGAATCAGCCCAAAGTGCAACCCAAACAAAAGACAATATTGAGTCTGACGGTGAAGATAGTGTTGTTAATGTAATTTTTAACGTAAATAACTTATATGTTCATACATTTCCATTAGGCATCTTGTGGTCACACCTATTTGTCATTCGTACACTCTCAAAATAATTTTCTGAGTCGTAAATTCCAATATCTATCGGTGTTAAATTCATTACTGCCTCATGAGCTATTTCTCATGCAAATTTAGAGGTGTTAAGAAAGAAAGCGCATAAGGTAAGGGCTTTCCCCATGCAATGTTAGGCTAAATTAAATTAATAGTTTATAAGATATTGATATATGTCTTGATGTCTTAAAAGAAAAATATTGATTTTTGTTTGCCTTAAAGAATTTAACTATAATATTATATTTTTATGAGTAATATGTGAGTCTGACGGTGAAGATAGTGTTGTTAATGTAATTTTTGGAGACTCTGATGATGAATTGCCCATGAATGATGAGTTTGATGAGGTCCAAATAGGTGGTGACGGACTTGAAGGACAAGGAGGGGTAGGTGCAAATAAGAAAGGTGCAAGTAAGAAAGGGTCTAATACTAGCAAAAAGAAGAAAGAAAGTACCAATAACAAAAAAGGGAGACCTAAGAAGATTCATGTTGAGAAAGAACATATTGTGGATGAAGATTGTAACACCCCAAAATTTTCATATATATTATATATGTATCTTTTTAGTAATTGCTGTTATTAAATTAATAATTATTCTATGTGTAAATAAATTAAATTAAATTTTATCACACTCTATTCTACCTAAATAATTATAATCTTCATTTTTATTTAATTGTTTTGACGTGACAATTACATGGGGACTATTTATTTTTATGAGTAATATGTTTGCTTTGATAAACTTAATTATAAAATATCGATTTTTATTATTATAACATGAGTAATATGTTTTTTGTTTGCTTAAGTGGTTGATGATTTGTGTTTTAAATATTTGTTATCTTTCTGGTTGCCTAAGTGGCTGATGATTTGGGTTTAAATGTTGTTATCTTTGTGGTTGCCTAAGTGGCTGGTGATTTGAGTTTTAAATAATGTTATTTTTGTGGTTGCCTAAGTGGCTGGTGATTTGTGTG
>NC_021160.2:53684351-53745959 GCF_000331145.2 Cicer arietinum
ATAATGTTATTTTTGTGGTTGCCTAAGTGGCTGGTGATTTCATAACATATAATATGCATCTTTGTGGACGCATGTGTGGCTGGTTTAATTTTTTCTCATTGGTATGTGTGACTTCTGTGTGGTTGGTTATATCCGGATCATATATATTTAGGAGCATGCATAACTTGCATATATTCTATTGTTATTTTTATTTTGATCTAATTATTTGCTCTACGGTTGCTACTTGATTTATTTAGATACATTTTATGACTTTTAATACATCTTTGAAAACTATTAAATAACCAATTTCTTTAAATCTTTTATGACGAAAGGATTTTATATTCATATTTTATGGTTGTTAATTTATTATTTGGTTTAATTTTTGTTGTGGGATGAACTGACCCCTTACACCAATATTTAGGTACTAATAATCTCAAAAGTTGTATGAATGATGTTTGATTTGGTGCACGCGCGTGGGAAAATGAGACCTTTACTTTAAAAATAATATTTTGTATTACTAAAAATTTTATCGTACATTGTAAAGTTATTTACTTTTCATCGTTAACTTTTAATAGAAATGTGGAAGTGAGATTTCATTTGCTTGTAAATAATTGAATGTAATTAATTTCAGTCAACCTTGCTTATTTTGAAATTCACTTAAAGAAACTTTATTTTATTTTGGAGCATAAATGAATATTGATCTAATAACTGGAATATTAATTTTGCAAATAAACGAATAAATAATATTTTAGTAAATTGCATTACATTCTTTTACAAAAAAAAATAAAAATATCAAGTCATTTTCTGACGCATCTTCAAATTATTACATGATGAACTACTTTTAAAAAAAAATTATAGTTATTTCTAAAAGAAAACTAATATGTTTAAGTAATTTTTGGATCAAAAAATTTGGGGCTTTACAATGATGAAGAGACCAATATGTCAAGTGATGATACTTTGAATTCATCTTCAAATAGAAAAGAACATAAAATGCAAAGTGAGAAGGAATTATTTGATGAAGAGTATTTTACAGAGGAATTGGAAAGTGATGATTCACAAGAAACTGATAAGTATCCTTTATTTGTCATGCCAAAAAAAAAGGAAGATTATAAGTGGGTTTTAGGAACCCTTTTCACTGGTAAAGAAGAATTTAAGGAGGCTATGACAACATATGCCATTCATAATTAGAGGGATTTGAAGTTTATAAAAAATGACAAACTAAGAGTGAGAGTTAAATGCAAGGAAGGTTGTGAGTGGTTTGCCAATTGTGCAAAGTTACCTGATGAAGATACATGGCAACTTAGGAAACTAGTTGACACACATTCATGTAATAGAGAGTATAAGGTCAAATTTATGAGATCAAGTTGGCTCGGGAAAAGATTGTACTCAACAGTTAAAGAGAACCCGAACATAAAAATTACAGATATTTCTAACAATGTTCATCAAAAGTGGAATGCTGGAGTAAGTAAGATGAAGACATTCAGGGCATGTAGGGTTGCAATTGATATGGTTGATGGATCATTCAGAGAGCAATATATAAGATTGTATGATTATTGTCATGAGTTATTAAGATCAAATCCAAATAGTACAGTTAAGTTAGAAGTCCAAGCTACAAATTCAGAGGTAACTGACTATGTGGACATACCACTTTTACCTAGTTTTCAACGCCTATATATGTGTCTTAATGGATGTAAAGAGATTTCCTGATTTGTAGACCAATAATTGGTCTCGATGGTTGTTTCCTTAAAAGGTATTATGGGGGTATGATTCTTGCTGTTGTAGGTAGAGATCCAAATGACCAAATGCTTCCAATTGCCCTTGCTGTAGTTGAAGGTGAGACAAGAGATTCATGGACTTGGTTCCTTAAATTATTAATTGATGACTTGGGTGGACAACAAGCATGCAAGTCCTACACCTTCATATCTGATCAGCAAAAGGTACTCATTAAAGTTCTGTTTTGGTAATTCTGTTAGATTGGTAGATTGAAAATTCTGTTAGATTGGTAATTCTGTTTTGGTAATTCTGTTAGATTGGTAATTCTGTTAGAATGAAAATTCTGTTATGGTAATTCAGTTAGATTGGTAATTCTGTTTTGGTAATTTAGTTTAGATTGGAAATACATATCCTAGTCACCTTGTGCAAGACTGCAAGTGTTGTTGCATTGCATTGAATTAGATCGATCATAAAAATAAGAATGCATGCTGCATAAAAATAAGAATGCATTGCATTAACCCCCAAATCCGATGACAGAAAAAATACATATAAAATTTATATTGAATTATGTTCCTTAAAAAGAATTATATTTAATTTTGTTTGTGCCACAAGTTCTAATACAAGAAAGCTGTAGGCTGCATATTTTTTAGCATCAAATAGAAAGCTGCAGGCTGCATATTTTTAGCATCAAATATAGGATGAGGGTGACTTGTGTGCAGGCTTAGGAGTTTGGTAATTCTGTTTTGCAGTCTTCTTCATCAAATATCTATAAATAATTCATCTTTTCTGACTTTGGATATGTATTTCCCTTTGTTAATGCAGAATTTACTGTATTAAAAAACCTTTAGAGCACACATTAAAGTCCATATTCATTATTTTTTGTTGTTTATGTAAGGGACTATTGCCTGCAATGGATGAGTTGCTTCCTGGGGTGGAACAAAGATTTTGTGTAAGACACCTCTATAACAACTTCAGAAAAATTCACCCATGGAAGAAGCTTAAGGAATTGATGTGTAAGGCAGCCAAGTCAACATATCATCAAGCATGGGAAAGTGAAATGAAAGAGTTGAGGAAAGTTAACGAATAGGCCTACAAATATTTAGTGAAGATTCCTCCAAGGTTTTGGTCAAAGTCAAGATTTAGTTTCAATTCTAAATGTGATGTGCTTGTTAATAATATGTCAGAGACATTCAATAGTGTCATAATTGGACCTAGAGGGAAACCCATAGTGACAATGTTTGAAGACATCAAATTGTACTTATTGGAAAGGTGGGCTAGAAATAGAACTACATTGGAAAGGTACACTTGTTCTGTTCTGCCTCAAATCAAGAAAAAGTTAGCAAAGGAACAAGAATTATCAAGAATGTGGTTGTGTAGGTAATATTGTTTTTTATGCTTTGGTTTTGTTCTGTTTTTTAATTCTATGGTTCTAAAATCTGCCTGAAATCGATTTTGAAACATGTTTATTATGCTATGATTTTGAAACATGTTTATTATTATGAAATCTGCTTGAATTCTGAATTATGATTTCTGCCTGATTTTGCATGATTCTGATCCTGATTCTGATCCTGTTTATGCTATGATTCTGATCCTGATTTTGCCTGATTCTGATCTTGATTTTGATCATGTTTATGCTATGATTATGATCCTGATATTGTCTGATTCTGTTCATTTCTGTTATGATTCTGTTCATTTGTGTTCTGTTATTCTGAATTCTGATCCCGATTTCTGCCTGAATTCTATAATTCTGATCCTGTTATTCTGAAATCTGTCTGAATTCTGAATTATGATTTCTGATTCTGATCATTTGTCTGATTCTGTTCATCTCTGAAATTTGATTCTGTTCTGATTCTGTTATGAAATCATGTGTTAATTCTTCTTATTCTTATTGAACAAGGTATGCTGGTGAAAATATATTTGAGAGTTAGTAACATCAACCACACAGGAGACAAGTTTATGGTATCACTGGAAAATAGAGAATGTTCATATAGGAAGTGGATGCTCACTGGAATTCCCTGCTGCCATGTAGTTTGTTGTTGCAACTTCCTCAAAAATGATCAAGAAGACTTGATTCTAACATATTTTAGGCGAGAGACATATGCGGCATGTTACCGACCTGTTATTTACCCAACAAATGGACAAAATATATGGGCTCAAACTCCATATCCTGATGTCTTACCGCCACCATCAAGAAGGCTTCCAGGAAGGCCCAAAAGGTCAAAGAACAAAGATGGCGATGAAAAAAATAAGGACTCGACAATGATTAGTAGGAAAGGGATGTCAAGTAAGTGCAGCAACTGTAAACAATCTGGTCATAACAAGGCATCATGTCCAAGCCAAACCCAAGAAAGCCAGTCTCAAACTGAAGTTGGTCAAGCGCAAACTGAAGTTGTCCAAGCCCAAACTGAAGCTGTTCAAACCCAAATTCAAGCTGCCCAGACCCAAGCCCAAGCCCAATCACAACCTATCAAAACCAGAGGAAGACCCAAGAAAAACCAACCCACACAACCCGTCAAACGCAGAGGAAGACCCAACAAACTACAATCTGCACAAGGTCTGTCCCAGCAAGCTCAGTCCCAGTCCCAGCCTGCACAAGCCTAGTCCCAGCCTGCACAAGCTCAGTCCCAGCCTGCACAAGCTCAGTCCCAGCCTGCACAAGCCCAGTCCCAGCCTGCACAAGCTCCGTCCAAGCCTGCAAAAGCTCAAGCTCATTCAAGCACTTTTAGACCAAAGTTCAAAACATGGAAATAGTAATATTATGATCTGTCACTTTTTGCTAGTTTATGATCACTTTTTGTTAGTTTATTTTAGTTTATGATCACTTTATGTCATTTTGTATCACCTGAAACAGAATTATGGATTATGAATGAATAAATTATGCAGGAAATGCTTTATGAACATTGTATGCCGTTTTGTACCACTTGAAACAGAATTATGGATTATGAATGAATAAATTATGCAGGAAATGGTTTATGAACATTGTATGCCGTTTTGTACCACCTGAAACAAAATTATTGATTATGCACTCCTTATGAATGAATCATTTATGGATCTCAATTCTGATTTTCTGAGATTCATAGCACCATGTTGACTTTCTGATTTTCATCAATTTAAATCTAATGTTTAATAATACAATTGCAGACAAATCAAATATTATATTGACAGTAATAATTAAATAAATAACAACCAAGAACATTGGAGCCACAATTGATGCAAAAGAAAATTACATTAATAGTTCCAAATTCCATACAACAAACTCTATCATAACTACATACTTACAACAAATCTACTACATCAACCTCAAGAAAATTACATCTACTACAATAAGCTCATTTTAGAGCTAAGATCAACAATAAAACAACACATGCTACACCAAACAAAATGCATAAAAATAGCAGCAATTTCATCTTAATAATGGTTGACTTGTGATCTCCATGCATCTTCAAAATGACATTCCTAAGAGTCATAATCTCCAACTCCTTTTGGGGGCACTCTAAACATTGTGTATGTATTTGTTGTGGAGTTCTCTGTTGTGTTTGAGGCATATAGTCTGAACCCCAAACAAAGTAATTGCATCTACATTCAATATTACAACTCTACAATTGATGAACAAAGAGAACATCAATAACAAATCAACAAGAAACAAATTTCTAATCTGAACCAAAAAACCATAAATCTAAAACCCTAATATGAGAAAACCATTATGAAAAACAAAATCCCAAAATCTAATCTAACAACCTCAACGAAAATATCAAAAACCATAAAGGTTTTATTGCTTACCACAAAATTCCTACAACCACAAAACTTTCTTCCTCTGTTCGGACCCCATTTTGTCACTGTGCGCATCACATGTTTCAAACCACAATCACAATTTGGCAGCTCACGAATTCCATTGGAAACGAAAGAACCATAGTTGTAGGACTGTGTATTTGACCCATTTGAACATGAGGCGGCCATGGATTTTGAGTTTTGGGAACCGTGAATATGATTTTTCATGGATGGAAGAAGAAAATGATAAGAGAAAAACAAGTGGGACAAGAGAAGAACACGCAGAGGAAAACGATTTCACGGAGATGAGAAGAGGGAAATCAGTGGAGATGAGAGAAGAAAACAGGAAAATAAGAAGACGAAAATGAGAAGAGGGAAATCAGTGAAGATGAAAATACCAAACAAGAGATTTAGAAATATCAAAGAGAAAAAACTGAAAAGAAAACGGATGAGGGAATTTGTTAAAGTTGCCTTAACGGAAACTCACTTAAAGGGTAAAATTGAAATTATTTCAAAAAATAAAATACTGCAATGGGAAAAAAAAAGGGGTTAAAGGACCAAAACGTTACCTGAAATTAAGTTAAGGGACCACGAATGTAATTTAGCCTATAATATATTATAATCTATATGATATTTATTTATATATAGATTAAATTGATAAATATCATTGACTCAAAAAAAATAAATTAGTGAATATCATCTACCATGCTATTCATGTAAGTATTAAAATATGATATCAATGACTATGTAATTATATGTATAAAAAATTAGAATGATTCAAACTTAATTAAAATCATTTAAAAAGATAATCCATTGAAATTTACATAAATAATTATCTCATTCATGCTTGGCAAGACCTCCATATTAGTATATAAATAAAATCCATAAATTTTTTGTAGTCTGAAACGTTGTTTTCATGAGTGGGCCTGGTGCAATCAAACATCCTACAAATAAACCAAATCGAATCAAATTATTGGGCCTTGGCCCAGTAAGAAAGAGAAAGGACGCTGTTTGTGCTTCGGGGGTTTCTTGAATGAACAAAACATCATTCGATAAACAAATTGTTAGGGTTTTGATTGATAGTATCATCATCGTTTCGTGATCGTAATCGTAGGAGAAGGAAAAAGGAATGGAAGGCATAACAGAGGGACTTAACAACATCAACATTAATAACAACTCCGATTCGTATAAGAAGAATCGCATTCAAGTCTCTAACACCAAGAAACCTCTTTTCTTCTATGTTAATCTCGCTAAGGTACCAATCCTTGTCTTTCTTTAATTACTGTGTCTTCTTTCATTTTTTTTTGTTTATTCATTATTTTTTTTTTAATTATTGTTGTTGCAGAGATACATGCAACAGCATAATGAGGTGGAACTCTCAGCACTAGGAATGGGTATTCAAATGCTTCTTATTTTTTCCTTTTATTATTTTTTATTGTTTTGTAATTAATTGAAATGTGCTATTGTTGCTTTTTTGAGAACACGAATATAATTTTTTTTTGTCTATGAATGATTCGGGTTTTGAAATTTGTTTCAAACTTTTTATGTTTTTATTTTGTTTACAAACATTTATGAAACTCCATGTAAGTTGTTGGTAGATTGCATTGGTTTGTTTTGCTGATGCATAGTGTGGTTTAGTTAGGGGTTTAACTATTTGGTGTGGAAAATTTGATAAAGACAAATTGGATTAACTATATTTGTAACCACATGGTATTTTGGAGGTAGTGTAGTGAGAGATTTGCTTTGATTCATTATGAACTTCTCTATTTGATTGAAGACAGAAATGGTGGGACAACACGGTTGCAATCATATGGTATAGTTTATTTGTATTAATGAATTGAATACTAGAGAAACGTTTTATGGTTTTCTAAATTTGGATCAGAAGGCAACGACTTTTTGGATGTTGTTGATTATGTAGACACTCATATTATTTTCTGTAATAGTAGAATTAATTGTAAACTTAAGACAAGGAAGAAAATGCAGTGTGTTTTGTGATTTATATAACTTTCTGGTTCTATCTTTTCTTTACTCTTTTCCTTCTTTAAATTTTAATGTCGTTTCTGATTATTTTTTTCTGTCTTTGTTACAGCGATTGCCACAGTGGTAACTGTTGCTGAAATTTTGAAAAATAACGGGCTTGCTGTTGAAAAGAGTGCGATACTATCTTTTTCTTTGGGGAGTGGGAATGTTTCCTCTCCCCTCTTGTTACATTCTCTACTTCTCCAGTTGTTAAATTATCTGATTTGTTTTATGATGGAATCTTGATGCAGAAATCATGACATCAACTGTCGACATAAAGGATGATTCTAGAGGTAGACCTGTCCAAAAGGCCAAGGTAAGGGTGCCAACAATTTCATTTTACTTAGAATGTAAGAAATGTCTTTCTTTTCATAAAAAAAAAAAAAGCTTTGTTGAATTTATAGTCAGGTTAAACAGTCTCTAAGATATAGCGTTATTTGTTATTAGTTTCTAAGTTCTACATTTGATGAAAACATATTTTAGATTGAAATAGTACTTGGGAAGACAGCAAATTTTGATGAGCTGATGGCAGCTGCGGCGGCTGAAGATGCTGAAAATGGTGATATTGAAGAGCAGACTGCATGAAATTCAAGTCATAACTACATCTGAATCGTTCGAAGATATGTAATCTTTAATGATTTGCATTTTTGTTGTTGCAATGTAGAAGATATGTCATTATAGACAGACCTACAATATTGAACTACAAAATTTATTTTGCTTTCAGTATAAAATAGGCTGTTAATGTTTTCATTCTTTCTGGATTTAATTTATTGTTTTCTTCATTGAAAGGAAGAAAGTTATGAAATTCTAACGTTGCGAATATTTTTTTTATCATTCTGTGCTTCAGTTTCTCCTCTTTTGGGGTCTAAAAGGTTAACCTTTCATTTCTTTCCTTTTACCCACCTCATATTGAGTGCTCCATTTTTTTCTTATCAAAAGTAACAAATAGTATTTTAAAAATAGTAACCCTTTGAAAAAGTCATTTTATGGGTGACATTAAAAAATTACCAAAATACTATTTAGAAGAGCAAACAAAGAAAGAATGAAAAACACACATTGTACAAAGTAAAGGTAGAATAAAATCAACGATATAGATGTTACAACATAAAAGATGTATAATTTGAGAATGTTATACAAATATTTATTGGTCGAGCAAAATCCTCACATGCACCATACTAGAGAAAAATTTATCATATTCAGAGGTTTGCCTGACCTCGGTATCTTGCCATTATAACTCACATGATGCTCAACACACCTCAAACTGCTGATTCTAATGACTGTCAGGATTTCTCATTCAAAATTCGGTAGGAGGCTTCAACCTTATCAGTCTCTTGATTCTTTCTTTTTCTGTATTTTCCAAATATCCCTTCAAAAGATATACAGGGAAAATGTAAGCACAACATCAAGAAGAAACTCCTTTCACAGCAATGGAACATGGGAGTACATAAGATGCAAAAGGATAAACGTTGGATCAGAGGTGTGGTGAGGCAAAAAAAATGCAAGTGTTGTGATTATTAGTAGTATTGTGATTTTTTTTTTCTTCAGTTCATATTTATTCTTTTAAGATGGAGTATCATGCCATGTGCATAGCAGAAGGTAATCACTAGCGTGATGAGTCCCATGCAAAACAATTAACATCAAATAACAATATTTGTAGTAACTAGATAGATGCATATGATGACATACACCATGTGAATGTCAGAAAATAATATGTCTCTAAGGTAAGTAGTAGAATGAATGAGTAAACCAAGAAAATTTTCAAAAGTTTGCTGTGATCTTTTACTAAACATCGTCCGGCATGCATGTCTTCTCACCTTCCATACAATTTCATCCTAGCACAAGCAAATTCTTCCATACTTATCAAGGAAACGGGGCTCAGTTGGAGGCTTTCCACATACATCCTTTACAGCTGAGGTTATTGTAAAGATCACCTCCGACACTGGAGAAAAACAAAACATTGGCAAATGTGATCGATGTAAAGTTATTAAAGTTCTTGACAGCTTTCAAACATATAAGTTTTTGCAATTTCCAATTTACAACCCTTGGTAAAATAACAATATACTTTGAGACACTTGGCATTGTTATGAACACTGATGCCGTCAAATGCCACTATGAACAAAATAACCTTGTTTTTTAATTAAAAATCTTTATATTTTTCTTTTCAAGGAAAGTCAGACAGAAGTGTCCACTGAGTCTAGACAGTAGATTCTAAGATATATCCCCACTAATTCACTTGATTGCTAGATTTTCTCATAACTTCATTATTAAAATTGTAATTCTATACTTCCGACACCACATGAGTATCCTTTAATAGCTAGTATATCTTCTATTAATATAGAGACTAGAGAGTATGGGGGAAGGTATCCATCTTCTATTAATAGCTCCTTTTACTAGGGAGTATTTCATGGCTAAATGAGAATGGTGGATTGAGGGGATGCTGCGGAGAGAATCTTGCAATAATTGAGGCAATAGAGAGAAAAGGAAATGGAGCAACGGTTCTGGATGGACACTAGTGTGAAAATATAGAGGCTATGGTACAGGAAATATTGTGCAGGATGGACTAGATTCTTAGGAACCCAATTGACACCATGAGGAGAAGCAAAGCCACAGGTCCTGGACAAGAAAACAATCAACACATTACGAGGTAGAATAATTATTGTCTCGAAGATGAGGTCCAAGAACCAAAACTGCAGACAAGGATACAAACAATGAAGAACCCTGCTTTACTGTAAGTTTGTCACCCTTTGATTTTTGTCTGATTTATCATAAAATTTTGAGTCTTCAATCAAGGTCTGTAAAATAATTGAAGCCTCTGAGAGCCTTCCCTGATGCAGGTATTTGTCTAATTTCAGGGAGTACTCAAAAGCAGTTTGGAGTTCAATCTTATTCAGATCGCCGGATATAATATTTCTCCATTCTTTCGATTTTCCTGTTTGACATAAACCATGCAGCAGGGCACTCAAACATACAGAATCCATAGGAAACCCTTTCCTCAGCATCTTAGTTTGTAACAACTGGGCAGTATCAACCATTCCATGCTTACAAAGACAAACAATAATAGAATTATAAGCGGCAATCACTTCACTCCATCCACCCGATATCATCGTTGAAAAGAAATCCAAAATCAAGGATCTGTCACTTTCGTCATATTTTCTGATAAGAACTGTACTTTTTGTAATATTTTTTAAACCATGTATGAGTTAATGGAATATAGTATCATTTGGAAGACAATTTTTCATCAGCATTAGCTCAAAAAAGGATGCTGCTTTTTCAGGTTTACCGGCCTTACAAAAACCACCGATAAATATAGTGTATGTGACAACATTAGGCTCCAAATTAAAAGATTGCATCCCTTTGAAAAAAATTTCAGCTCTGCTCATATCTGCTTTCTTACAGAATCCATCGATCAAGGAGGTATAAGCAACCACATTTGGCTTTTATTTCTGTTTCACCATCTGTCCAAAACATCTTGAGTGAACTATCTAAGTCACGATGCTTTACAAATCCATCTATAACTGTGGAGTAAGTGTATTCATCTGGAGCGTGATGCATATTTTTCATCTTATATAAGTATGACACAGCGTTTGTCATCTTTCGGAATTTACATAAACCCCTAATCATGACATTGAACCCGACAAGGCCAGGGTCTATACCTTTACTCATTACAACTTCAAAAAGAGTTGTTGCCTTATGAAGTTCATCATTTCTAATAAACCCATCTACCAGAGTGGCATAAACATACGCATCAGGTTGTAAATTTCGATCAAGCATTTCTGATAGTAGTAGTTTGGCAGCAGGAAACTTTCCTTTCTTGCAGAGACCACTCATCAAAACATTGTAAATCTGAGCATCAGGAAAAACACCCTTCTCCATCATTTTCTCTTGGACCATCAGCGCAACATCAATTTCCCCAACAGCAACAACTCCATGGATAAAAGCTCCATAGGCAACCAAGTCCGGTTTATCTCCTATTTCAACAATCTTAAAAAGCATATCTGATGCCATAACATAATCCCCTTGTTTGCAATAAGCATGCAAGCATGCATGAGAGGCGTATAACTAAACTTATTTGGCAACAATTTCCTTTCTTTCACCTTCTCTATGAGCTCTTCAGCTTCTTTAATCCTTCCAACACGACACAAAAAGTTAATCAGAATATTAAAAGTCGTAATATCCGGCTCACAACCCACCTCATTCATCCTTCTCATCATCTCGGCAGCTTCTTCCACCAAACCATGCTTGTATTGAGGAACAATAACATTATTAAACACTTGTACATTCACATTCAATCCCATCACATTCATTTTTTTCATCAGTTGATCAACTACTTGAAACTCCCCAGCCTTGCAAAATCCATCAATCAAAGCCCCATAAGTTTCCAATGTTGCCAAAAAGCCTTTGACATTGATTTTGGAAGGAACCGAACCAAAAAGATCGGTGTTACCAACTCAAAGCGTTGAATTAACATTTTCTATTGTAAATACGAATTTAGTCATCAAATTATAGGAATTTATCGGTATTTTCCTCAAAATATTAACAAGCATTTAATTAAAATTACACTCCCCTTGTAAAAAAATCTGGTAAATTATTAGGTAACATGGAGTTTCGTTGGCGGTCTCTTGAGATTAAATAATTAAATGTAAAAAATAATATGACATTAAATAATTGATTTTTTGGGCATTATATTCAATGAAACTTTGAGGTCTATGGTGTTCACAATTTTTTATTTTATTTTAAAAACTAATCACAATTATCAGATCTTTAGAATTTTTTTGAACAAACTAATATTTAATTTTAACAGTAATTATTTCATGCAGATTTAAAACTTATCTTTTTCCTGCTAGAAGAATTAGAGTTAAAATATTGAAGACTTAAATATAATTTTAAGTTTTTATCTTTTCATTGATATTTATTTTGGTCATTTGTTTTTTTAATTTATTTTGATCATTCATCTTTTATTTAGTTTTTATCTTATTCTTAATAACTATTTGTTCTTTATTTTTTTACAAAATTATACAAAATTATTTTTTTAAAAGTAAAATAAATATTACATTAAAAATAAAGAACCAAAAAAAAAATCATTAAAATAAATATTAAATAAAAGATAACATCAAAATTATATTTTAGCCAATATTAAATTACTCAACAATTTATAATAAATCTTATACATATTTTGAGATAATGATTAACTGTTGCATTTACATGTTGGATTTGATTCCAACAAAACAAGTGACTAAATTCCTGTCAAAAAAACAGAACAAAACAACTATTTACTAGATTATTCTTCTAGTGTAATCCTAAAGTAACAATCTTCACACGCACAACCAAGGTAGCCACAATAAACCACAGACCATTTATATGTTTCATTGCCTAATACACTCGACTTTGTTTGATACTCCCTCCGTGTTTCTATTTATAAGAAAAAATGTAATATATTTGATCCACATTTTAAATTATATACATCATCACTTTCTTTTTTATAAATAAGAACAAGAGAAATACAGTTTTTTTATTTTAAATAATCACTTATAATAATTTTTTTAAGAATTTCCATATGTTTAATACAATATTTAAAATAAAGAATAGTTTAAAAACTACAAATAAAAAACTGATTTGAATAAATTATCATAAAAACACTACTTCTACTTATCAAACGTATCTAGAATTGTAAAACTGAGTTTGCATCAGATTGCGACTTTAAAAATTACATAAAGGGGAAGTCACAGATTTTATGGACAATTATCATGTTTATGGTGCACGATTCATTCACTCAAGTAATGTTTGGTTCGATGTAAATGTAATCATTTAACGCTTTGCTGTATAATCATCAATGAAACCTGAGAGCATAAAAGTATTACGAATATATACGCAAAAACGGTTCAACAGTCTGGATGAATGACGATATACTGTGTCTAATAAGTTAAGACGAAACAAGGCAGAAGGATTAATCATCGGAGGAATAAATTACCTGGATCCAATACACAAAACAGACCGGCTGATGAAACTTTAAAAAATCTTTAAGGATTCCATTAAACCAAAACCACTAGGAATAGATCATGGTGAAGAAAATAAAATTTAAATGATAAGCAATTTGTGATGATTTTAAAAAAATCATTATTAATAAGAATAACTGCTTAACTTTGCAGGCTTTCATGTATTCAAAATCAAGAATAAAGTTTCTCATGTTTTTTTCAATGAAAAAATTATATGAAAAAAAAGCTAGAAAGACAATTGCCAAAATGAATTGATGGGCAGTTGACTTTTGAATGAGGTGGTCACCACTCTATTACACCCAGCAACCTCACCTGTATTTTGTCAAAATTCAGGTAACTTTTTTTCTAGCTGTGTAGCATTGCTCTTTCTGTACTTGCTCTTTATCTTCGTAGTTTATTCAGTCAAAATTGTCAGCACTGTTAGCCGAAGACTGCACAAACAATCATCGGGGAAGTACACAAACTTTATCCATGTGAAACAGCAATGTCACCATGGTCAGATCTAGGGATAATCCCAAAATTTACACTCAATTTTGCCTTCCAATGATAATGCTCTGTATTGTTCTTGTTTATTGTCCCTCATACACCCTTAACAATAATTTTCACAGCAGAAGGCAGATGCAAGTTCTCCAATACACTTCAACATAACTTAGTTATGCAGACAAATAGATTATCTCCTTCAACAAATTTGATTGGAAACATAAACAATAATGGGATACCTCCAAAACCAGGTGAACATTCAGCTAGTTTCGAGGTTCACTCGCAGAAACCTGTCTCTGTAAAAACTTCCTCCCTTCACAAGTACTTCGTTGAACCACGTGCATACATTATTATACAGTGCTGAAAGAAGCCATCTAGACAGCCTCAAAATCTGAATAAGGTTGCTCATGGTATACAGGCATCTGCTGTACACTACACTAAGCCCATATTGCAAATCAAAATACTTCCAGAAATTTCCAGATCATGACGATAACGCTTTTCCTTTTCCACTTCAATGGCAAATAGATATCTCGAATCAATTCTAATTTAACTTCATTTTTTAACAGGCCATAAATCAACAATCCTCAAATCTATACATCAACAAACAACTAATTTAGAACTTTAATTATTCATATAACTGGGTTTGAACAGTCATAAGGGTAAAGCTACAGGTTAACTTACGGTACATCACCTAAATAAGATAATATAAAAATAAAAAAAAACGAAACCAGCAGGCACATTGATAAAAAATGTAATTTGTATGAAAAATAAAATTGAATAACAAAATGTTACACCCAAGTTTACATCTGATCATAAATATCCAAAAGGAACAAACTTCACTTATTAAAAATAAGTATTATGTTCTCCACCATGATTCTGAAATCATTTAGCATAACATAAGTATCTTAAGACAAACAACTATGACTAAATTGGCATTCATATATGACATATATTTGTGCATGCATACAGGAAAATATTATTTTTCTCCAAAACACAAAAAAGTGATTTATCAAGATATGCAAGTGCCTTTAACACCACAAATCCACCCTAAAATTTTCCGTCATTGCAAATATATATGAATATTCGATTTATTACTATCGATCTCATAAAAAGATCCATGGATAAATCACCAAACAGAAATACGATTTTTAATGAAAGGCATGGAACAGAATATCATGTAGAACCTTCATATTCATGCACGATTTCTCTGCAATGAAAGTGATAACAGAAAAACGGTGTATGTATGTGGCAGTATGAAAGAATGTTGAAAGGAAAGGAGTATTTCAAAACTTACAAGAGTATATATGATAATTGCCTCCTGAAATACCATCTTGACTGGAACATTATTCAGGAAAATATAATGAACTGAGTGGAGATAACTAGTATTTGACTGCTTGTATAAATTGGATGAGATGCCTTCAAATTTTTCAGGCTTGTTACTTAAATTATCAAGATGTACAAATGAATGGAATACAAAGAATATGAGATCCATTTGGGCAGCTACCCCACTAAAGTCAAACGATTTCCCTATTCCACTAACTTTTCTGCCCAGACAATAGAGATTTCATTGTAGCCAAATAACTGGAAGAAAACGGAGGTTTTCTGCTCTTAGCCAACACAACAATCTCCTTGGCTTCATCAATCTTCCCAAATCTCTTAAGGCCTTCCAGCAGCATAAAGATGGTATCTACGTTCGGAAACCAATTTTTCTTCATACTATCTTCGCACATAGCACATGCCTGATCAAAATCCTCTCTCTTACACAAATAGTGAATCATTGTCTGGTAAATCTTAGCAGAAAGCTTATAACCCTTCTTGTGCAACGCTGAAAAAACCCTCGTTGCCATGTCAGGATAACCAACCAGAAAAAAACCCTTGATAATCAAAACTAAAGTAACATCATCGGGAGTAACCCCAATTCTCCACATCAAACGCATAAGAGCATTAGCATCCCAAACTCGCCTCACCGTAACCAAAAACTGGATCCGAACATTAAAAGTAGCGATATTCGGCATACAACCTTTCAACACCATACGGTTCCACAATCCATTACCAACTTCCCACCTCATATGCTCATAAAACGCAGACATAAGAGTGGTATAAGTAACAACATCAGGTTTAATACCCTTATTATTCTCACACTCTAACATAAACAAATAAGCCTCTTGAAGCTTATCAAGTTCACAAAAAGCCTTAATAGCAATGTTAACAGAATAAACATCTAACTTAATGTTAAAACTAGAAGGAACGTCATTCAAAAAGCGAACAATAGAATCATAATCCCGCGTCTGAGCCAAAACCTTAAGAGTGATATTAAAAGATTTAACGGTTCTATTACATTTGAAAGAATGCATTTGATAGAAAGTTTCGAGAGCGTGTTTGGTCATACCAGCATTACCATACAAAGCGATAATTCGAACGACGAAACCTTCGCGGCGAGATTGAGGTAGGGTTTTCTGTTGTTCGAGTAATTGTTCGATGTAGTCGAAGCGTTTAGCACCGGCGAGACGTGAAACGGTGTCGTAAAAGGCGAAACGATTTTCGATGAGGATGGGATTAGTTGCATTGGATTTGAAGAGATGGAAGAGTTTGTGTGGGTCCCACTCGGATTTGAGTCTGTCGAGAGCTGGTGGTTGTAAGGGTTTATTATTGACGATTGCGGCGGAGGAGGAAGAGGAAGAGAAGTTGTTGCAGAATCTGCGAGTGGATCGCAGAGAGGGCATTAGCATGATCAGGGAGAGGGTAAAAGTGGAACATGCTCAATCAAGGTTGAAGAAGAAGATGATTACGGTGGTGATGGAGTTGAATAGCATTGGAATCAGAATGAGAATGAGAATGGGAATAGGGTTTAGGAGCAATGTGCAGCGCCACCATTGGATTCAACGGGGTTTACCCCGTTTTCTTAGTTAATTTTTCTTCTAATTCTTTTTTGCATAAATACTAGTACCACCTAATTTTTATTTTCACTTGTTAATAAATATCATCTTTCAAAATTAAAAAATAACTAATATGACCCGTCAACAACACGAATATCAACCAATATATTCACCATAAAATTAAGCAAATTTTAATAAATTCCTGTATATTTAATTTATATTTGATCATTTCACACAGACGTGTTAAAAAAAATTATTTATTAGATATTAATATATTATTAATTATAAATGTATAGAAGAATATATTACATTAAATTTTTTATAAATAATATTAATTAAATGATACATTTAGACATAAATATATTAAAAGTTAAAATAATTATTTATTTTAAAATAAACTCTTTACACAAACGAGTCAATTATTGTGTAATGAAATAAAATAATTTTTTATTTAATTTTTTAAATCTGCAACATTATAGATACTAGAATAATTTAGATAAAACAATTTATTCTTATTGAAATTATATAAATTAAAAGTTGGTTAATTGCACTTTTTAATACGTAATTTGATCAAGCGTACTTTTGGATCCTATACTTTGAATTATGTTTTATTGTGGTTTCTCTAATGTTTTTAGAGTGATTTTAGTCACTCTATTTTAATAATTAATTCAGTATGAACTCACTATCAACTATTTTAAATAGGTCATTTAAGGTTTTATTATTTATTAAAATATGGAGGATTTTATAGAAGATGAGATTCGATTTTAAGAGAAGAAAAATTAGAGATTTTTTATTTTTAGTTAATTTTAATGTTTTAATTGGTGTGGTTTTAAGTGAAATAATATATAAAATGATTTTTTAATTTAATAAATTTAGTCGTGAAACTTTTTATTAAACTATGAGAATTTGAAAATGGGTGGAAGAAATTAATTGAAACAATTGAAATTTTGAGGGACTGAAATCACTCAAAATAATAGAGGCAGCAAAATGTAGATGACTCTAATTAGAAGGATGAAAATTGTAATTAAGTAAATAATATATTAGTAAGGCAAGAACTTTGATTGGAGGATGTGGTTTGAAACTCTTCATTCTTAACACGTGACATGACAGTTGATGATGCATTGGAGGATGTGGTTTGAAACTCTCCATTCTTAACAAATTTAAAACTCGTTTTCTACTATTTATATTACAAATTCACAGGATCGAAATGCTTACACTCGACCGAACTTTGATTGGTATTAACAATATGTTTTTTGATTAACAAACAAGTAGATAATTACTCCTTCCATCTCATAAGGAGGGTTATTTTTACTTTTTGTTTTTTTGACAAATGACTATTTTTGCTCATTTTACACATATTTCAAAATAATTATAAATAAATAAAAGAACAGTAATTTTGATAATAGTTTTTTGTAGTTTCATATATATCTTTCAAACATAAAAAAAATATCAGTCATAGAATGAAAATATATTGAGCAGTTATAAATCTTGCATTGTTTGGTTCCACATCAAAGTTGTAAATCTTGCATCTCCTCACATCGCAATATTACGAAACTAAATATTGAAGCTTATATCTAACCGTGCGTTTAATATGAGGCCACAGTGAGAACAAACGCTAATCTAGTTTTTGTATAAAGGAAGAAGGTTTTCAATGAACCAACAAAGGATCAAAAGAAATTATAAAATTCAACTACTTTGTATTAATTCTTAATATTATGCTGTTAATGGTACAAAATGACACCTTCAAGTTCAAAAAAAGCATGACATGTGCTCATAGTGCTCTTGGAGGCCAGACCCATTTAGTTTGATTTAGATTCATCATCATTTACTCTTTTGAAGTTATCACCAGCAGCCCCAAAGCACCAATGAGAATATACTGCAAATAAGAGAGACAGCTTTAGCACACTTCATACTTGTTGCAATTAAAATATATATATATATATATAAGGCGCTCTAATGTAAGGAGTTGGCTTGAAAGAAAAGTGAAAAATCACAGTCATTGATTTAAAAATCAATAGCCAAGATTGTGATATAATACATGCATATGTACAACCACAAACTGCTATTTATTTAAATCTAATCCCTTGATTTTCTCATCAAGAGATGCAACTCTTCACTTTTCTGTCTAATGAGCATCCCTCACTTTTAGGGGGTCAAATCCCAAAAATCTATATCATACACCTTTAAATCGGTCCTCACTTATCTCATAGTAAAAATCCTGATTATCATGGTTCAGTGGTTCACCATAAACATATACATAAATCGACCAACTTCAGCTGAATGACAACATAATAGATTAGCGGAGCAAACAAACCTTGATGATAGGTTTTTCAGTCATGATAATTGTCACCCAGCCAACATAAGGCAAGAACCTGCAATTGACAAATACAAGCAATGACGACAGAACATCATAAAATGTTTTTCAAATGAACATGCTTCGTAATATAGATTGCAAAATGTAGGAATTAGTATATCATAAACTAGGATAAACCCTTGGTATATCGTGTTCAAAGGCCCAACAAGTGTTTGATATTCCACAAATAGGTATCAAGACTTAGAGGCATTAACCATGCATGCATGATACCTTAGTGTCACAGATCCCATTCTTATTATAGTTTGAGACTTTAAAAGCGTATAACCTTAACCTTTATACATTGCAATTAAGACATACAGGTTGCAAGGGCAAGGGAGGAATGGCCTTTTTAAGACAAGTTTAGAAATCAAGTGTAAAAGAAATGTCATACCCAACAGCTCTACCCATAATGTGGTGTCTATTCAGCCATAGCTGACCATGAGCATACAGTAGCCTGTCATCCCCATAGTTGTTATCTCCTGCCAAAGACAGCAAAATACATGATGGAATGGAAGGTCATTACATTAACAGACAACCACTATATAAAACAGACAACTAAACAAAAATTATGAAATAAAATATGGATTTAATTTATATATATTGTCAGTATAAAAAGTTTTTACACTGCCAGTCAATCACAACCGTTAGATAAGATATTTGACTTTTAACAAAACTACCTTTAAATTCATCCCCATGAATGTTGTGATGTGCTGACAGTATAAAACTATTTACACTAACAGAGCATAGATAGAATATTGGAGAAAAGAGTGAAAGTCAAATTCGCTATTAAAAGATTATGTTTTGTATAATGTAGAACCTAAAATCAGCATTGACAGTATTTATATACTAGTCACTACCTTTTGTGAGAACATCAACCTCCCCGGTATCTCCCCTTTCATGTACCTACAAAATGGTCAAGCATTAAGGGTCTCAAACAGGACAATCTTAATTATTGTTCACTGCGTGATAGTAACTAATAAGTGTATATTTCAAAAAGCATAAAGAAAGTTAAACCAGTGAAAAAAGTTATGCTATGGGGATTCAGGAAGTTTCCTTTGGAATGAAGATAACTCGGGTAATGTTGATCTTAACCATTATATCCTCAGAAGAGAACTATGTGTGGATCCTCTCATCTAAGGTTCTCACACGAGAAGATACAAAGCACTTCATCACAGAGTTCACATTCAGTAACTTTTTTTTAAGAGGCAAAATTTAACATTCAGTACCAATGATGCAACTCTTGGAAACAACATACTAAATTCAACCAAAACATTGAGCTTACCTTAATTACACGATGAACAATCGGAATCTCCCGCCCCTTAAGAAAGAAAGAAAAAGGTACATGCCAACAGATTTTGTCAGTAAGGAAAGGAAAGTATTAAGCAGAACACAGAATCAGAAAATGCTGATATAAATATGAATCAAAATAAGCAAAACATAGAGGATAAAACCGAGAGTTGAACTTACATCTACATTAAATACAACAATCTCACCAGCACGAATTGGATCCTTATTCATGTGTAAGAATAAGATGTCTCCCTGTAAAAGCCAACATTCATTAGCTACAGAAAGAAACAGACAAATTACATTGAGAAATTGTTCGAATATATATATGCAGCTTCTCTTTCCTTGACGAAACTGTACTATTATTGTAGAAAATATCAGATACAGAAAATACTATTTATTGTAGAAAAAAATTAAGGAACGCAAAATATTAATTATTGTGGAAAATATTTTATACAGATTACAGAATTACCGAGACTTTGATGCATAAGATTGGCTTACCCGCTTGAATCCTGGTTCCATACTTCCAGAAAGAACAACGACGACAGGAGATTCACTGCCAGTGATGCACATCAATGCCTTCCATATTATCAGTGCAGACGTAACAATCATGCCTGATGCAGAACACAGATCGCCTCAATAAATATAACTTATATAGATCGACTAGAAATCCAGTATGTTGACCATACTTGTGGCAAAATAAACATAGCATTAAACAATGAAGTACTGTTTCAAGCATATCCATACAGGATTGTGAAGAAACAAGGCAAAAAAACTTCTATTAACTTCAGAATTCCTCAAAGTGTACCAATAACCCAAAATCCTTAAAGAGGAAAATGACATGAAATTCAGCCTCTAAATTCTCATTTGATTCATCACCCAAAAGATTAGCCATTTAATACTAAACCCATAAACCACCATATGAAAAACCTTGAATCTATAACCTGTGAGCGTTACAAATAACCCCTCAATTGGTAGTGTCAAAGATAAACCCCACATCCGAAAATTGAAAAAAAATAATAATTACGCCACATACGACTCATTGTAATACGAATTGTTGATATAAACCCTAAAATTAAAATAAATAATAGAGTAAAAATTTTCTATCTAAAACTTGAAAATTCTCTAATTTCAGAGTCGACCCACTTCACTGTAGCTCCCATATAGACCTTAGATAACGCAAATACGGATTTTTGTTTGTTTGAATTGATTTGATGCATTACAGAGAGAGAGAGAGAGAGAGAGAGAGAGAGAGAGAGAACGAACCGAGACTAACAGCCTGAGTGAGGACCTGACGGATCTGAAGAGATTTGATAGAATCCATAGTGTCACCGATAAAACCCATTGCTAAGCTTCTTTCTTCTGTTCTGTTTGTTGCTACCAACTTCACCGCTTTGTTGAGTGAGTGACTCTTCTCTTTTTCTTTTCGCCGGTTAACAAATAGAGAGAAGAGACACCCAAAGACCAACACCACAAACAAACGTATATTTTTTTTATTTTTATTCCATTATTATATTTATTATAAATGGAAATTGTTTACAATTCATTACTTTTTCAATATCCTTTTATTCTCATTGGACATAATTGGGTTAAAGGTGTCACTATGACTGTTTCAGTAACTATGGTCAAGCTTATAAAAGAAAAATAATTATGGTCAAGGAATATCTTGTACTTATTACTCTTAATTAAATTTTTCTATTTTTATTTATTTTAAAAATATTAATTTTTTAAAATTATTATTGAGTAAATAAGTATTTTTTTAATGATTTTAATCATGGTCAAGGAATACTTAATGTTTATTTTAGTTTCTATAATTTTGTTTATACATTGTTACTATTTTATATCTTTTATTGTATGAATTATCGACACTTTAATTTATAATGGTCAATTAAAATTGACTATTAATTTAATCATGTGCAGAAAATGATATGGCACGGCTTTTGTGATCACTCTAAGTTATCAATGTCGGGGCAAATAAGGTTGGAGGTTGTTATCAACTCAGGTACTAGAGTTTTTTTAGACTTCAAAACAACATATTATACTCAGTAATTTTTGGATGTGACCATTGAATAATTCTAACTATATTTTGTGTAGTATTTGGTCTTCTCGTATAGTGTTAAAAGCATGACACCGTTGAAAGATTGGTGATAGCTAATATGTGAATATTTGATATGATTCTTGGTTGAGTAATAGAGTCAATTATCGGGTGCAATTCCACCTCCCTACCTTTTCCTTCTCAATATCACACGATTAATTAGTTGATTGATACTAGTGTTGGTGCTTAGAATGAAGCAACTTAGAAGGTCTCTTTTTACTTCTTTGGATTTGGAAGTGATCTTGAAAATTCCCCTTGTGTTGTGGGGTTATTACACAAACCAGATGATATAGTAGTCTAGGCAAGAATAGTGTTAAAAGTGACTCTAGGGTGTGCTGAACATTTGAGGATAGAGATTCACTCAAAATCCTCTAATAGTTGATTGCGGTTTTGACAACTTTATATACCTCTCGATATCCAAATTTTTATTTGGAGACTTGGAAGAAACTGTCTTCCTTAAAAAGCAACATGTCTCGCAACATTTATTTGTTGTGATTGAACTACTAAAAATTCTTCACGTTTATTCCTTATTTTATGTAATAGCATCCTTTGTTGACAAATGGTGTTTTTAATAGACAATAATTTGCTTATTCATTCAAAAAAAACTTATGAGTTTTACTACTGCTCAAGAATCATTATACATAATTACAAATCGCTAAACTAAAATACTTAAATTTTAATAAATCACATTTTCACTTAGTATGACAATAGAGCCAATGTAACAACTTTGGTAGTGCAATATGACACTAAGATATAATAATGGAGACTATTCTAATTGACTATCTTATTTTGATGTGCAAGAGCCCTTTTAGTGTCATACTTGTTGGGTGATGAAGAAAGGTTCCAATGATCATCCACCCCTAGCCCAAGAGCAACATTTACTTTAAAAAAAGATAAATATAAATAATTGTCGTATTTAAAAAAATAAAAAATAAAATAGAATTGCCATATTAAACTACCAATAAAGTTAGCCGGTAAAAACTTATCCAAACCACAGACTGAAGATATAATCCAATTATGATTAATTAATATTATTATATTGATGAGAGGTGCTCGCAGGCAACTTGTTTGAGAAAATGGCTCTTCAGCTTCCTGGTTGTGTTGGGCGCTTCAATTCAATCACGTGCTCTCCACGTGCTCTAAAAGTCAATAATACTCTGTCACAACCCCGAAGCGACGGCGTGAAGTGGGTGGAAGCAACTTCCTCCTTCTTCGACCAAGACAAACGACCTATCATGTTGTTTGACGGTAAATCAAATTAATTCCTTCCAATTTTCATGCAAAATTATTACTCTTAATTTCTTGCTTTTCACACACAGGGGTATGCAACTTATGTAATGGCGGTGTTAACTTTGTCCGTCACAATGATCGGAATAAGTATTAATATCTATCTCTTTTTCATTCTAAATATTATTATTAGATAAGATATCTTGTGTTATTGTAGTAGTTTTAGTTTAGTGACATACATGAAGAACTTCATTAGCTACTTAAGGCATATTTGGTTAAATTGTTTAATTAAGCGCTTATAATACTTATCGTGTAAATTGTTATGTATCACAAAAGATAAAATTAACTCAAATTAATTGTTTAATGTAAGTTATAAACCGTTTGGAAAGCTCATGAAAGTAACCTAAAACAACTTACAAACATGTTATAATAAGTTGTTTGCGTTCGTTTTCCTAAACAGTTTCACAAGTGAGTACGTTAATAGATAAACTCAAATATATCAATCCAAATATTTCTTTACTTGGTTTGTTTTATTTATATTTTGTTGGGTTGGGTTTGACAGGACAATTAGATATGAAGCTCTTCAAAGTGAAGCAGGTAAGATGTTACTTAAAAGATCAGGAAGAGCTCCTGATGATATTTCAAGTGTTGTACTTGTTGAAAATCATAGGTATGTTTGTCTATTCAATTTTATTATTCAAGTAATCAAATCATAAGTATTCATTTTAGACTAATTTTTTTTAGCTTATTAGCATCTTTCTATAGGGCCTAGGAGATAAATGTTGTGTTAAAAAATGTCTATCCAAATAAGATTCTCTTTCTGTTAATTTTTCCATTGTCTTTTCAATTGAATAGATTTCTCTCTTATAATATATAATAATGCTTGTTCTGAGGAAAGAGGAAATTTGTGATTGCAAGTTATCAAAATGAAGAGTTGGAATTAAAATGTATGACTTGGTAGTTTATTTTATTCTATAGATCATACATAAAGTCAGAAGCTGTGTTGAAGATTATGGAATACATAGACTTACCCTTTCCGCAGCTAGCATTTCTTCTTCAATTTGTGCCTCTGTAAGCAGTAGCATTTTTTACAGGTTCTTCGCTAGTTTTATCGTGTTATTTTATTGCTAAAGGGGAATAGGCTTGATGATAAATGTCATGAATGATTGCAGGTTTGTCAGGGATTTTGTTTATGACAATGTTGCAAATAATCGTTACACGGTTTTTGGTCGATCTGAATCATGTGAAATCTAGCACCATCCTGGAATGAATACTATTGATAAGAGAAATGTGTTATATTTGAAAACCATGGTTGTTTCTTGTTATCCTCAAATCTTTCGGTTGAAGGCTCTATGTACTATATAGCATAACAGGTAAGCTTTAACTTGATATACTTTATACAAGGAAAGAACATCAATTTGTAATAATATCTTCTGTCACAAATGGTTTGCATTTTCAATTCTATATATCAGAAAACACTACCTATTTCTTCATTAGTTTCATCAAAGAATCAATTAAATTAAGCCATTAAACTGTCTTTGTTTTTTTCATTTTATTTAACATTTTCTAAGCAAACTGAACTATCTTAACTTTACTCATTTTTTCGCTTTTGCAAAGATCTCAAGTTTTCACAAAGAATGTTGATTGTGGTGTCATGACGAGTTGTTTTTCCATTAGCTTTCTGTCATTTTGTTTTGTCAAGATTCAAGCAAAGACTGTAAGTTGAGATTGATTATTTTTCAGATAATTTACACTCAAGCAAGAATTCTGTTTGAGTTGATCTGTTACTAACGATTATATAAGAAAAAGAAAAGTACCAAATAGTTAAAATAAGTCTCCAACTTCTAAGCACTTATACAAAATATAGAAGTTTCTGCTTTAACAAATAAAAATAAATTTAATCAGTCTCATTCCTGTTCCTATTAGATGAACTATTCAATCCACTAAATAATGAATAAATATTCACTGCAGATGGATCTACTTTGTGATGATATCTAGATATATCTAATTTTGGAATAGAGAACAGACCATTTTTTTTGAATAAATGATAATCTATACACAAACACTATTTCACATGTTCCAAAAGACAAGGAGACCAGCATTCAACAGTTTCCTCTATCCATATAGACAACCAAATAGATACATGTATAATTCATTTCATGCAGTCGAATTCGGATATGTTTCTTCTGAATGACGTACGAATGATCATGTACTTGGAAATAAGATAGAGTTTCAAACCAGAATTCAGAGAAGCATTCATGATCATGCGCAAGTGTTGAATCAAAAGAAATTGGAGGGTCCTTTCTTTATAAGACATGTACTGCTATATACACTTCTAAAAAAAGGAGATTTTGGAGTGTACACAAAAACTTGAAGAACAGGCTGTGGAATCGGAATCTCTCTAATAGGAAAACATTTCATCTGACTTTCCTAAGTACAGTGAAGCTAAGCAATATGCATATCTGTCAAATGAGTCATTGCATCAAAGTTAAAGGAAGTTAAACCAAGACAAAACAATTTCCAATTCTGTTATGAAAATTGACAACAAGAAAGAAAAATGTAAATCACTACTAACCCGAGAAGTAAGATGATGACCGACAATATCAGGAACAAATACTGATAGAATTTGTACTTTGATTTGCGTTTTGCATCATGTCCGGGAGGCAAATATTTGCGATTCACATATCCAAATTGAGGGCGCATTAAAATAACAAAACCAAGGAAAAATCCTGCAAGGAATCCTCCTATGTGAGCTGAATTGTCCACATGAGGTAGAAATCCAACAGCCAAATTTAGACCAATAATGAGCAATAGACTTGTAAGAGCTGCACACTGCAGAAGTTAACATGGTTTAAAATCTGCCCGTGTTTATTTTTTCTTTCAATACAACAAAATATATCGTTTGCATAACATAGCAACTAATATACTAACATGTGTTTATCAAGAAAAAGATATAGTACCTTATTTACATAGATAGTCCAATTGGTTAGAAGCTCAGAAAGCATGGCTCCAAGAAGTCCAAAAAGTGCACCAGATGCACCAACTGATATGGTATTTGGTGCTACAGAGTCTCTCAAATGCAAAATTGATAACAAACTTCCACCAAAACCAGAAAACAAATATAATAATCCAATTCTCACTGCAAGTCCAATTAAGATATCATAGAGAAATCAAATATAAACATATTTAACAAAGAGTTTTAGCATGCCAAAAAAAAAAAACTAAGTAGAAGTTAATTAATGTATATATGCTTACAAAATCCAAATTCCTTCTCAAGCCGAACTCCTATGAATAAAAGACTAAACATATTGGCAAGTAAATGTACAACTCCTGCATGAAGAAACATGCAAGAAAAGAATCGCCATGCTTCATTTTCACCCACCACTAGGTCCTTTTCAAGTGCTCCTAACACCCTCAACCTGCATAAATTAAACACAATAATAACCCCAAAAAGACCAATTAACAAATAATTACTGTGAAACTTGCCATTGTTTTTTATTTATTCCATTCATACATGCATTGAAGACATTTTCATTTTTTTACATTATTAGCAATTGTTTTGAAATGTTGAAGAAAGTAAAGAGAATAATGAAGAAAAAGGAGAAGAATCTCACGTGCGGACAGAAGGGCCAAGGAGAGGATTTTCATTGAAAGGTTGAAAAGAGAATCTTCCCAAATATTGAGAGAAAAGACAAACATCATCATTCAAATAACCAGGACAATCATTGAGATACATGCTATACACAAACATTGCAATATTGGCTAAAAAAATGAGTGGCACCAACCATGAAAACCACAACTTTGTTTGTGAGGCATGGAAATTAGGAGGTGGTGGCGGGGGATAGCGAGCCGCCTCAATGTCGGTGGAGAACGGCGGCCTTTTCCCCATACGGCGGTGTTGGCTGTATGGTTGTGGTGGATATTGTAACAAACATACACAGAGACAAATAAAATAGGTTGTTGTGTTGCCAAATAGCAATGCATAGTTATGGATTCAACAACTCTTCCCTCCTTTGCTTTCTCTACCACTTAAATTAGCTCATTCATTTTCCCCCTTATATCTTTTTTGTTGGAAGCCACTTACATAATTTGTAATTAAGAAAATCAATATATTTGGTCTAAATTTAAATCCTATATATCTTACTTTTACTTATATTTAATATCAAATGGAGTATATTTCAATTTACATTAGCTAAATTATTTCCTTTTCAATTTTCACCAATAATAATAATAAACCCATTAGAGTTTACTCCATTTGCACAATTTTTATTTATTTAACCACATGTGTCTCAATCATTATTTCATTATTAAGACTTCTTAGATCAATACACAACATTTACAAAAGTAAATTTCATACTATAACTTGTTGAAATAACTGTTCTTATAATTTTTTTTCTTCATTTAATTAGTGGTTTTTTGCAAAAATAAAAATTGTAATTTACAGAGAGTTTTATAAAAAGGACAAAAAGATTTTCAAGAAAGTTTTACATATAAGAACAAAGATAGTTCTTATTTTAAGAACCAAATACACCCAAGCAATTAATTAATAAGATCCTCAAGAACACTTGTATGAAATGATACAAATTACATTTTGGTTGACCAAATGTTTCGAGTTCGTATCATCATAGGATTATAATTCAGTAATCACACACCAACTATCTAAATAATCAGCAACTAATTAACCATGATTCCACAAGAAAAAGAAAAAGAAATGAAAACAATTTGAAGTCTTGTATTCAATTTTTGTCCTCAATTCAAAGGAAATAAGCTACTTGAGCAAACAATTTAAAGCTGGTTTGGTGTGTGTGGCTCTTCCATGGGCATTATGGCAGAATGAGAAAACCTTCATCCCAGGAACACCAGATTTTACATAAACACGATCAAACACAATGTTGGAGCACCCAACATTTTGGTCACAGTTCAAATTTATTGCCTTGTCTGTCAATGATGTTCCACTAATTCCTCTGTATGTTACATCACTCACCTTGATTGCTTGAGTCTACACATAATATTCAATAAATAAATAATTGTTACAATTGGAATAACATATATTAAATTATATTGAAAAATCCAATTGGGGCATTATCTTGTGTTACCTTGTTTTGGCATACCATTCCATTAACACAATAAAACTGGTCAATCATAATGGGGTTATTAGCTCGAACAAATTTAATATTTTCAAATGTGATCCTTCTAGCAAATCCACCTCCACCCTGAAATTGAAATATTACATTTTAAAATAATAATTTTCATAAGTCATGTGACCAAAATTACAAGGGAAAAACCTTGTAATAAAATAGAGTTTGTAACCATATTAATTAATGTTGTTATTTGGTAAATTAATTAATTACCTGCTTTGTTTTGATTCTTACTCCAGTTAATGTTTGAGTCAAAGTACAATTCTTCACATGCACATCCTCTACAATATCGGTCTCTCCACGTGCCCCTAATGATCCAATACTACACAAATATTTAACATTTACTTCAATTACAGGTAAAGTGTGTAGCTAGAACATTTTAATTTAAAATCCAAACTCATTTACATGACAAGATTTTCTCTTTACCACATTCGTCAGTTGATATTTGTTATAATTAGTTGAGTTTGATGAAAAAAATACGAGTTTTTCGTTGTCATATTTTGTTCGATTAGTGAATGATATTATTCAAAAACTTTCGTTGTTCTTATTTTTGTAATATACGATGATCTATTAGGGAAAGTAAAAAAAAAGTGTGAATCCAGAATAAAAAAAAATAAAAAATAGTAATTAAAAATGTAATAATATCTAATTAAAAAGTAAAATCAGATATATCAAATTTTTCAATTTTTTTATTTGTTTATATTTCATTCAAGAATACTAAAATATACCAACCTGATACCATGTCCTGGACCGCATGTTATACCAGTTATTTTAACTAAGGATGATCCCGCACTGATAGCAATGCAATCGTCACCTACAATATAATTTTTTGTTTATTAAGTAAATATACGAGAAATTGAAAGATTATGTTATACTAAATTAATCATAGAGTAGAAAATATATAGATTAAAATTAGTTATTAACTAGTTTACCTGTTGCAATGAAAGAGTTAAGTACTTGAATGTCTCTAGAGGAAGAAATATCAATGCCATCAGTATTTGGGCTATCTCCAGGAGCAATTAGACGAATGTTAGAGATAATGCCTTTCTTGCAACTTGTTAGAGTTATATGGCTTCTTGCTGGATTCATACTTGTATATCCTTTTATTTGAAACCTATAGCATCTATTCAGTGTTATTGCCTACACAAATAATTGAATATAATTAATTTATGTGTTTGTTATAATTATAAATATAAGCATCAACAAATCGAAATTTGATTTTGTAACAAATTGTCAGTAGTGTGTATTTTAATTTCGATCTAGAAATTTAAACAGAAAATTGATTAAAAAAATTGATATATCTTATCTAAATTCATAAAATAAAATAAAATGAAAATTGTCATATTTTTACTTATATTTTGGGAGAGAGTATTTTACAATGATCAAAATCAGATACTTACAGTTGGTGGACGGCAATTTGTCCCCTGAAAAGAAAATAAAAATCATAAAAATTTAGCTAGTATTATAAATAAGTTAATGTTAAGACAAAAAAATTATACATATATTTATGATACTAGGAGTATATGATAAATTAATGTTAAGCCAAAAAAATTTATACATATTTACTTACGGGTGGTGGATTTCCTATGCAAGGTTGTTTCCACCAGACAGAGCCTCTACCATCAATTGTCCCTTTTCCACTTATAATTAAACCATTGACAAATGAGAAGCCAATCCATGTGTTTATGTGGGATCCTGAATATTCTGATTTTGTTTTAGGTGCTACTATGTTCCCTGAAATCTGAGTTCAAACATGTAGTATAGTACTAAATATGTTAGTTACTTTAAATATCAACTATAACTGTTCTACTTTTGTGGATTATTGTTCTTTTTTATTCCATTGAAAACATACTAAGTTGCAAAATACTGAAAAGATATACCTGAATGTAGATATATTTAGAATTGCATGGACCGTTGAAAGTTATTGGTCTGAGTAAGAATGTCTTGGTTGCTGGTATGATGAGATGAGATGTGTCTGACTTGCTCTGGCACACATCTTTCCATGCCTTCACAAAGGCCTATTTAATTTAATGTACATTTACATAAGTTTTGTTTGCTGAATGCTGGATATGTATAATTATCATATCATATATGAAACTAAGTAAATGAAATAATTAAGTTATTCAAATTAGTGTTACTCATAATTAGTAATTTACAGGGGAGTCATTGTTTTTTCCATCTCCAATTGCTCCATATTGCAACACATTGAAAGTTGTTGTGCTGCTTAATCCGGGCTTAATCATACTCATAATCATTAATACTGTGAAAAACAACTCCTGCATGACATTAACATTTTACATAGTACTAATTAGTATTGGTTATAACATTTTATATAGTATCAATCACAATTGATAAAAATGACTAAATGTAATACATAAGACAATCTTTAAATTGAGGTCCATAGTAATATACTGATTTTAGAAGTATCTAAAACGACATTGCAATTGCAATTGTAGTTATACCAACAACATTTATCTGCATTTGAATGCAATATAAAAGTTCAAAACGTAATCATAATTGCTATTTTAAATTATTATTGACAATGATATATTAAGTTAAAACTATAATGTAAAAAAAATGATATAATGAGACTCATGTGAGATCCTAACCATTGTATCAAACATTGAACGTAGTGCTCTGAACCACATAAAAAGTATTTGTAATGTACCCTACTTTTTGCTTCTATATATAAGGGTGAGAGCAGAGGAAGCAAATTTTAAAAGTTAAATAAAATATTGGCTTCTTCTCTTTATTGATAAAATAAAACAACTTTACGTTTATAGTTTATTTTCAATAAGATACTAACTTAGTAGAATGGATCAATTGTGACATATTATGGGGTTGTGGAAAATTAAACTCCACACAACATAGTTGGAAAACACATGGCTTATGGAATTTAAAGTCTTTGTTTTCGTAGTAAGCACATGAGGCAAATGTACATATCTACGCTATCTTCTGTACGTATTTTAATTTGCTTCTTAATTTACACTCAATGGTAAACTTTGGTAAATAGATCAAAATATCGTTAACTTGGTTTGGTTGAAAAGTTCATCTACTTTGTTTTGAAAGCACGTTAATATTTCTCTAATACAGGCATTTTAAATGAAATGATCAATTTGGTCGGCCCTTATATAATGGAAAGAAAAATACAGGACTTCGATGTAATAAGAAATAGTTTAGTTAAACTAAATATTTTTGCTTGTACAAGATTTCCAAGCTACGTACGGACTAATTGTCCTTACTTTCTTATGAAATAAGCTTAATTTCTTAATATATTCATAAGGTTAATTTCTTAATATATTTGTTTGGATCGATTAAAAGTTTGATATGAATTTAATCGTTTGCTCTAACTTAATTCGACAATCCGTTAATAAAGTCTTAGGATTTTTTGACTTGCAGGCAAGACCAAACCTAATGGTCATAAAGAGGCGATTTCACCGAACTATCTTATGCGTTTAAAGTCATTTAAAGTTTCTGTTCTTCTGTAGATTATACATGTCATCTATATAAATAGTGTTTCGACACAATATATATGCACTTTTTTATTTATTATATCTTACCTTTTACTCTCATCGAATAATCACTTATTTAAGTATTTATAAGTACACTCAACCTTAAGAAGCAACATTTAACTATCCAACTCAATCCACTTGGAATCAATATTAAATCTATAAGCTTAGTTTCTTGATCTACTTTTTATTTTTATTGACTCAATTTCTTAATCTACTTCTGAAGTAAGAATAATAGCATACGTAAGTTTCTTCTTTATTTATTTAAAAAAATATATACAAGCACGTAGAAAAAGCTCGCGCGCATATATATATATGCCATACAACCAACATGTATTAGTACACTACATCTTTAAATTATTAATTAAATTATACTTTTTTTTAAACTATTTTTTATAATTAAAAAATTATAATAACTAAATATTATTTACCAAAACTGTTAGAATTTTTTTAAACTTTTATTACTCATAATAGTGAAAATTATAGATTTTTTCGATAAATTGAACAATTAGTATAATATTTATAAACAATGAAATAATATTTTTTTTATGAAATGATCTTTTTTAAAATATAAATGTCCACAAAACTCCCATAGATATATACATATAAAGAAAAGAAACAATACATTGTAAAACATAGGAAAATGCTAATTTTTATGATATATCTGTACAAAAAAGACGAAAATGATATATGAAAGCACACAACACTCACATCTTATAACAATCCACTCTCCTTATGTATGACCAATCAGTTTCTAATTAGTCAAACACCCCATTTTTATGGATTTTTCTTTTTCTTGAGTAAATTATTCATAAAAAATAGCAATGTTCTTAGACTAAATAAAATGCAAGTAATGTTGCATCTCACAACTCCAAAAATCACGAAAGAAACACTAAAGAAGTGACTAATAAGAGGTCTTGGCTAATCATACATGAGTGGTTATTAAATTAATAAAATTAATCTTAAAATTTCTCAACTCATTATTAATACTAATACGTTCATGAGAGTGCTTTTCGGGACACGAAAGGAATACTAAAGTGACCCATAAGAAGTCTTGGCTAACCATACATGGATGGTTATTAAATTAATAAAATTGATCTTAAAATTTGTTAAATCATTAGTACTTATGTGTTTTTTGGAACAAAAAGAAACACTAAAGTGACCACTAAGAGGTCTTGACTAATCATACATAAGTGATTATTAAATTAATAAAATTGATATTAAAATTTGTCAAATCATTAGTACTGATGCGTTCATGAGAGTGTTATTCGGGACATCCATTATTTTTTATAGAATGCACTAATGTAATTAATTTTATATCTAAATAATGAATTTGCATGAAAAAATCAAATGTGAGAAATATTAGAGCGGCGACAAAAGACCTAGCCACCTTGCCTATGCTATTCTATTCTCGGGTTTATACTTTTCCATTAAAGAGAAGTCATTTAAGACTATCTTTAATTTGAAATCACTGGTATAATTTGGTTTTTTTTATTTAATATTATTTTTTATATATATTTAGTTTTTTTTTTTTTTTTGTGTGGTGACGTGTTTGTTCTTCATCTTAATACAATATTATAATTTTTCATTTTTTTGGGGTATTTTTTATATTCAGATCGATAAATCAACTTTAATCAAATGTAATTTAATGGATGATTTTGACGTCATCAGCTTACATTTTCGAAAGCATGAATATTTCAAACACCTCAATTTTATCATATTTATAAATTTTATCATTTGTAGACTGTTTGCCATTATTAATCTAGATATTGTGAATTTGTTCGCATATTCATCATTTACAGTTTTAGAGACTTTAAATTATAATGTTGATTGATATAATTTCTACCGATTTGAATGAATGAATATTTTTTTTAATAAATAAAAAAAAGATAATAATAAATGTGGATGTATGTTATAAACACCCTTGCCAAATGCACCTTCTTGTCCATGAAACCTTCTTGTTGTTGGACTAGACAAGTTGTCTAATCTTTGCCATAATGGAGTGTTTTTAACATTTTAAAGTTGATTCCTCCTCGTCGCCTTTTAAAGCTTCTTTATGGATGTTGATTGTAGATGAATTTTCTTCCAATGGGGTTGTTCCTTAGCTTTTCATGTTAATCCCTCATTTTATAAAAAAAATAAATCATGAATCCTTTATATGGCTAATCTTTTTCTTAATCACCTATATGGATAATCTAGACTCACTTGAATCAATTAGGTCAATATTGAATCGCATACTATTATGATGAAATTAATTTGATCGATTGCTCAAATCAATTTGCCAAAAATAGAACACCAAGTTATAGTAGTAGTTAAATTAAATTAGGATAAAACTCAAAAGAAAAATCAAATTATGATAAAGCTAAATTGAGCTACCATTGTTTTTAACTTATCTTCATCTTGATTTTTTTAATGTAATAACTCAGCTATTTTCATACAACGAGAACTTCACAGAATAAGAGCCATAATAATTAATAATATAAGAGACATGATAAATATTAGCTAGATTTAATACATGAACAAAATCAACTAGTATCTCAAAATATGGCATAGTATATTTATTGTGGAATACACATAGAACCTACAAACATGGATGGCTTCTTTTCTCACCCTTATATATATTCTAAAAAGCCTCCAAAATACACCTCCAGATTATTCAAAATAGAACATAAGAGTGAGAAAGAAACTCACAAATATGTGTGTGTATATATATATATATAACCCCACATGAAGAACTTATAGAAGATACATTAAGCTCACATATGAAAGAGGGTTGAATTATTTAATCCATGGACTAAGAAAGAAGGTTGACAAACTAGAGTGCAGCAGCATGAGTGGCAGTGGATGGTAAATAACGACGACAATAATCAAAACCATACCAAATACCATTAGGGATAAAAGTATTGTAGTAAAAACTAACAGGCGGGTAGTTATACGTATATACGGTCACACTCTCTGGTTTCCAACCATCGTATCCGCTTCTGTATAAATACAGATAACATATTGGATACGTACATGGTCCGTGTATCTCAAATGTATCCGTAGAGCACCGCTCAAATGTCCTTGAACTAGGATCATCCAATCTTGGAACATTTACCTGATTCATTATTCAATTAACAAACATATTACTTAAAATCCAATTAATATGAATTCATTTCCACTATACTACTAAATATTTTATACACCTTCAATTAATTACAAAATATTTTCTAATAATTTTTAAAGCAATTAAAATTAAATGCAGAAGTTAAAGCACACTATCTTCACATTTGGTCGATATATTAGTGCTTAAAAGTTACTTGAAACTCAAACGACTATAAATGACACTACTCAGAAGTATAAAATAACGAATCTCCTCGTCTTTATACCAAGACAATAACTAAATTAATGTTAGCTCGATAAAAAAATAAGAGAAAACAAAAGTCTCCCTCAAAACTCAAATTCACGAACCAATAACAATTAGGTCACTCTTGTCTCAGCCATAAAGACAAAGGGAGCCATTAACTATTAACATTTGAGAAGTCCCCACGACTATCATTAAAATTTTGAGTCACTTTTAAGCCCAATTTGTCAAAATTAAAATAAAAATATATTTAATAATGTACTAGTAACAATTTATGATTGACTATTGGTGCAAAATAACTAATCAAAATTAGGGTCAATTGGCTAGTTGTCCACTTTATCTGTATTAGAGTAGTGCGATAATACTCTTTTCAACACTTACTATAAGGGGTGGAGCTTAATTATGACGGGGTAGGCCACTGCCACCCCAAAATTATTTTCTTCAGTAAAAATAGATATATATAATCCTTATGTCTCGCTAATAATGTCAAATTGTTGAGTGATTTAGTGGTAATGGAAATTTTTATAAAACTTATGTATAGTTCAAGTCTCCACGATAGTGGTTTATAGTAGTTTGTTTGACAAAATTGTAAATAGTAGGATCCGAATCGGATACTTTTAATATATCTAAAAATTAAAATTACTGCTACACCAAAATCAAATATATTAGATTAATTGAAAATATTTTATATATAATTTATTTTATATTGGCCCCCAAATAAAACTTGTCAAGATCCTTCACTTCTGCTATATAATATTCATTTCAAGCAATAAAAGAGGGAGTGTTGAAAAGAGAGTATTGCTAATCACTATTAATTTTTGACTTGGTTAATTTCATTTTATATAGATAAAGTATAAAGTATTAATTTAATTTTTGACAAGATAAATAAAGTATCCATATTTCATGGTAAGCAAATGGAACCTGATAGCCATAAGCATCGCCAAATGAAAGACTGATAAGATCTCTGGTATATGAGGGGGAACTGCAGCTTGTCTTTATGGTCACTGTGTAAGAACAAGAGCTACTACCCGCATTCTGCAACATTCATATTTAATTTAATTTCAGATACAAAAACAAGATCTGGAAATGCTTCTATGTAGAAATTAATCTCAGTACCCTAATTACTGCACTGATGGAAATCAAACATGTACTAGTATGTTTTACTGAATTACTCTAATATGATTTTTGATATTTTATAATTGAAGGGTGTTTCTACTTGGTATTCCAGTATTTGGTTAATTAACATTTGAATAAGTAAAGACAAAAAAGAGTGTATGATACCTGAATTTGGGTTTGGTTGGGCTTAAAAGATGGATTGGGTTGAGGTTGCTGATGATCAGTGGTTATGGGCGTTGATTGTGAGAAGACAACGATGATGCAAAAAGAGAGGAGGAAGATTGAGGTAACAACTTTCATGATTTTTGTTTGTCTGTCGACGAGAGAAAAGATCGTCTCACTACTACCACTGCTTTGTTTTTATTGTATTGAGCTACAACAAGAAAAGTGGGTAGGTAGGTAGGTCAATCTTCGTTTACCTTTTATTCTGATCCCTTACAAGGTTCATTAATGCTTATAATCATAAGTAGTTAAAGGAGTTTAAGTATTTTTTTTTTTATGTGATACATGAAAGTAAAAAAAAAATTGTTTATATAAGTGAAATCTAACTGTATTTACATTTATCACTAGTTAGACTTTACGTTTTACGAAAAATTAAGGCGGATTTTAATATTTTCTAACTAGTGCCAATAATGATTTGGTATTATAACATGTTGGAAAACTTTATTTTTTGTATTGGTAAAAGAAATGATAAATACTTTTAAAAATTCAATCAACTTTTTTTATTGCTGATTTTCTCAAAAACTTGACTTGAATTGCTTAAATAAATGATATTGACACTACTAATTATCAACGAATGTTTGACAAAAAGTGATACGTCTCGAGAAAGTTCCCTTTTTTCCTATTGGCAAAGGTACTATTATTTTACTTTGCCTTGCCAAACTCGTGTGTTAATATAACACCGAAAAGCCCTCCTCGCAATCCACGTGTTTGGTTAGTCCGTCTCAAATAGTTAAAAATTCACTAAGATGTTATCACATTTTTGTTTTTACCGTCCATATGGTGATGTTCTTTAGATAGATGTTCTTTAGGCGAATCTTAAATGAATAATGCTTCAATTTAATTTTCCATGTCCCCCAAATCAATAATTTTAAAATAATAGTACATTGGTAGCATTAAACAACGACAAAACTAATTGGCTTTCTTTGATGCCATGGAATGGAACTAATGGGTATCAATTTTTATATGTATTCCTATTCAATTCCACTTTTAAAGTGCACTAAATATAAAAAGCTAATACTATATTTTGTTCTCGTGCTACTTAATGAATATTAAACCTCCTCGTCTTACTTTAATTAGTTTAAAACATTTCCTCTTAAAATCTCCTCTAGACCTAAACGTGTGTATACACAAACTGGATTTCCATATAGTAGTGTTATTAAATATTAAGCGGAACATTTTAGATGAGGAGGATGTACCATTGGAGATTTGTAAACTGGGCAGTGAGTTTTCAAAAAGCTCCAGTGCAGAACCATTTGATTTTTTTTTTTTTTAATAATGCAAAACCATTTGATATTAACATGCTGAAATAGGATGTTTAATATGTTTATGTTATCCTCTGTTTTTATGAAAAATAAAAATGTTTAACCCCTTTTTTGGAGATACCTTCAGGTGGAATTGAACCCCCCAAGATCCCTTCATCGAGGTCACCAGTCTTGTGTCTCAATGTTTCAAAAACAAAAGCATATATTAGCAGCAAACACATAACATCTGGTACCAGTATCATCATAGATTCTAGGAATAAAAAACAAGTATCATCTAACAAAAATATACTACTTAAAAGAGCAAACAGAGAAGAATGAAAAACACACATTCTACAAGGTAAAGGTAGAATAAAATCAACAATATAGATGTTACAACATAAAAGATGTATAATTTGAGAATGTTATACAAATATTTATTGGCCGAGCAAAATCCTCACATGCACCATACTAGAGAAAAAATTATCATATTCAGAGGTTTGCCTGACCTCGGTGTCTTGCCATTATAACTCACAAGATGCTCAACACACCTCAAACTGCTGATTCTAATGACTGTCAGGATTTCTCATTCAGAACTCGGTAGGAGGCTTCAACCTTATCAGTCTCTTGATTCTTTCTTTTTCTGTATTTTCCAAATATCCCTTCAAAAGATATACAGGGAAAATGTAAGCACAACATCAAGAAGAAACTCCTCTTCGCAATAATAGAACATGGGAGTACATAAGATGCAAAAGGATAAACGTTGGATCAGAGGTGTGGGTGAGGCAAAAAAATTGCAAGTGTTGTGATTATTAGTAGTACTGTGATTTTTTTTTCTTCAGTTCATATTTATTCTTTTAAGATGGAGTATCATGCCATGTGCATAGCAGAAGGTAATTACTAGCATGATGAGTCTCATGCAAAACAATTAACATCAAATAACAATATTTGTAGTAACTAGATAGATGCATATGATGACATACACCATGTGAATGTCGCAAAATAATGTGTCTCTAAGGTAAGTAGTAGAATGAATAAGTAAACCAAGAAAATTTTCAAAAGTTAGCTGTGATCTTTTATTAAACATCGTCCAGCATGCATGTCTTCTCACCTTCCATACAATTTCATCCAAGCACAAGCAAATTCTTCCATACTTATCAAGGAAACGGCGCTCAGTTGGAGGCTTTCCACATACATCCTTTACAGCTGAGGTTATTGTAAAGATCACCTCCGACACTGGAGAAAAACAAAACATTGGCAAATGTGATCGATGTAAAGTTATTAAAGTTCTTGACAGCTTTCAAACATATAAGTTTTTGCAATTTCCAATTTACAACCCTTGGTAAAATAACAATATACTTGAGACACTTGGCATTGTTATGAACGCTGATGCTGTCAAATGCCACTATGAACAAATAACCTTGTTTTTTAATTAAAAATCTTTATATTTTTCTTTTCAAGGAAAGTCAGACAGAAGTGTCCACTGAGTCTAGACAGTAGATTCTAAGATATATCCCCACTAATTCACTTGATTGCTAGATTTTCTCATAACTTCATTATTAAAAATGTAATTCTATACTTACGACACCACAAGAGTATCCTTTAATAGCTAGTGTATCTTCTATTAATATAGAGAGTAGAGAGTATGGGGGAAGGTATCCATCTTCTATTAATAGCTCCCTTTACTAGGGAGTATTTCGTGGCTAAATGAGAATGGTGGATTGAGGGGATGCTGCGGAGAGAAGCTGGCAATAATTGAGGCAATAGAGAGAAAAGGAAATGGAGCAATGGTTCTGGATGGACGCTAGTGTTGAAAATTTAGAGGCTATGGTACAGGAAAGATTGTGCAAGATGGACAAGATTCTTAGGAACCCAATTGACACCATGAGGAGAAGCAAAGCCACGGGTCCTGGGCAAGAAAATAATCAACACATTACGAGGTAGAATAATTATTGTCTCAAAGATGAGGTCCAAGAACCAAAACTGCAGACAAGGATACAAACAATGAAGAACCCTGCGACTGAGGTGGAAGGAATAAAAACATTATTCCACTGTTGATGCAGCTACGGAGATAAGAAGACAAAGCCAGTAGCTAGATACCGGAGGCCATTATTATCTTTAATACGTATGTTAGTAGATCCTGGTGGAACTATGTTTTGGCAACTACAAGCTGATCACCTTGAGGACAAGGTTGGAAAGGGGGGAGTATTGTTAGACGTATGTACGGACTGTTGGTGAGAGGGTTAGTTAGTTGGGTTGAGATAATTAGAAGAAATAAAGCATGTTGCTGTAAATAGGATGACGGGTTGAGAAAGAGTGGCATCTTTATTTAAGAGATAATTCAGGACTCTGGGTATAGGCAGATGAAGGCCTGAAGTCCTGCAAGAGTTATTATCACACTTCAATCTAAGAAAAGAGAGCATACCCACTTTCAAGCATCAACAACTTAGATGAATCATTTCTATGCTTTATTTTACCATTGGCAAGTACGAAATATTGCTGCAATTGCATATTAAAGCATCAACAACTGAGATGATTAATTTCTTCACTTTTATTTCATCATCATCTGTCAAAATCTGTTTCTATTTTATCATTAAAAAATATCCCTCAATTATAGGGATTTGGTTGTATAATAGTACTAATTATATTCTCCTTATTATCTTAGTAATATTGTATATGTATCTGATGTATTGTTAGCATATTTCAATTCAATAAAATATATTTCCCTAATTCTTGAGATCATCAAATATAAATGACTGGTTCATAGAATACATACAAGCAAGTTCGTCGTACTCATCCTTCCCCACAACGTATATACTGACATCTCCAAGTATTGTGTATACGATATAAACTGACCTGATAAAGGTAAGAAGTATAAGTAAAATACTAAATCACCAAGTACCAAAAAGAAAACTGTGTCATAACATACGAACGGTACATCCTTTTCAAAAGTGATGGAATATGAGCGAACAATAAGTAGTAGCAGTGAAGCAAAAAAGAATTATTTTTGAGAATCTTGTATCCATTCCTGATTTTGATGGGACAAGTTCACATATCAGCTGTTTAGCTTCCACTTCCATGACTCATTTCAAAAATTTCCATTAGTGATTACACTATCAGAAATATCTTAATAAGCAACTAAAATTATTCACTTTGTTCTCATCTTCTTGCATTAGAAAAAATACAAACAGTGCAAAGTTTATCACTATCATAGTATTTATTCAATCATGATTCAGATAAACAGGTTCACAAGCCCATTTACCTTGCTACTACATTCCTAATAACCAAAATTTAGTCCTTCCCCACCAGTTCAGAATCAGATAAAGTTACAGAGTGCTCTTAGATAAGGCAATTTATCAGGTACAATATACATTCATAGATCCCATATACATGAGAGAGCAATATACTCACTTGTGGCAAGCAACTAGGAGTTCTTCATTTTTTACACCTTTAAGATTATCAGCTCCTAGTTTGACCAAAAAAGAACGCCAATGTAAGCGCTCCTCGGCAGGAACTCCATGAAAACTGCAATCATAAATCTACTCAGTTTCTGATAATAAAAAAATTGGAAAAAAGTGTAATTTCCCCCCTCAATCTGATTGAAGAGAAATCCACATATTCAATAAAATGCGTGGGTTTGTGTCAGAATGTTTTTTATATTAGAGAACAAGGTTTGAGTGACATTTCAATTCAATCATGTAAAGTAGAAAGTGAAGCATGTGTTAGTAGTTATCTTATTACTCTATCTAGGGTATGAAGTTAAATTAAACTAACCACTTTTCATTTTAGCAAAATAACATAAAAAGAGATTATCAAAATGCCTAAATAAATATATGATCTAGTAATAATTCGTTAATTGCTAAATCATTAAAGAAGTAAACCATGTTCACTGATGAAAAATAAGCTAAATGAAAATCAAAATTCCCGAGAGCATCAAGATAAACAAACCGCAGAAAATGATAAATATAATGAATAGCGAAATAAGAAAATGAGGAAATTAGTATGTAGAATATATAGATCATAAAGAGAAATAGAAAATGGAAATGAAAAGAGAGAGAGATCGAAGTGGACCGTTCGATGAGGATATTGCCTTCGGCGTTCGCAAAAAGCACCGCAAGTATCATATTCTCCGAACTCTCAAATCAAACTCAACCTTGCTTACCGGCGTCGTTAAATTGCCGTCTTCTAAATTACTCACATACCCTTCTTTTTTGACGAAATTACTCCCATACCCTTATTTATACATTTTCTTTTTTGAATGAGAAATGTTATTTAAACACAATTTTAAACACAACTACCGTATACGCTATACACATTTATACATATTTATATTCTCTCTCTTCATTGATTAACAATAAAATCAAATTAAACACCACAATTTCTCTCTTCTCTCTTTCTTTTCTCTCTTTTCTCTGTAGTCTTTTTCATCTTCATCCATCTTTTTCCTCTTTCATTCTCTCTTTTCTCTCTCTCTCTTCCTTTTAGATGAATCAACTAATTTTTGTGTTGACCTAGATTTTGTTTTTCACTTGTATTTTTTTATACATTGCTCTCCAAATCTACACTTCTTAGATTTTTATTTTATTATTTAAAATAGATTTTTATTTTATTTTAGTTCTTCTGATATTTTCTTAACTGTTTACTTTTGTTGTTTTTGACTCATACACAATTTTTTGGTTTTTTTGTTTGTTTCATTTTCTGGTTAATAGTGTAAACATTATTGGTTAATAAAGTATAATAAGTGGTTAATGCATTATTTTCGTCTAAAAGTTAGGGTTGTGAATTGTTAGTCCATATTAAGTTTAGTCCATGTTTCTTAAAGCCATCAACCAAATTTATATTGTTCAATTAGAATAACCAAACTTTATGTTCAAATTCATTAACCAAGTTGTGTAAGGAATTAACCATATTATTTTAAGACATTAACCAAGTTTATATTTTGTTTGATTAGAATGTCAAAGTTACTTCATAAAAAATTTGATTAAAATAAGTAAATAAAAGGAAAAAAGAGGAATTATGAAAGAAAAGAAAGATGAATCTGTGAAGTTTATTTTTATAGAGGAAGAAAAAAAAAGTAAAAAAGAAAAAGAGATAAAAAATGGGAAATAAAAAGAGGGAGAAATTAAATAAAGAGAGAGAGATTGTGTAGAAAATATAAAAGAGGGAAATTAAATGAAGAGAGACTATATGGGAACCACATGTATTTGTGTTTGTATTTGTGTTTAAAATTGTGTTCAAATATCATTGCTCTTTTTGAATCAATTTTGTTACCCAAAATAGTAAATTCTAAATAATACATAATAGTAGATGATAGAACAACATAAGACATTTTATTTACTATACGATATGTGATAATGAATATCACAAATAAAATATTATGAAATTTAATACAATATTTTTTATAAAATGTATAAATATTTATGATGATAAATATTAATAAAAGAGACATGGAAAAGGGAAAGTAAGAGATGAGATAGAGAGATAAGAGGAGGGAAAAAGAGCCAACAAGAAAGAGAGAAGAGATTAAGGAAATAAAATAATATTTTAGTAGAAAATATTTTAGATTATCGGTCCAACGAATCAAAAATTCTCAAACAATAAAAATTATAACTTTTGTCTAGTCTTTTGTCCTCCAATTTTTTATGTTTCAATTTTTATATCAAATATGATATACATCACGAGTTATTTTGCTATGTCCCTCATTTTTTAGCAAGCATTAATTATTTTTTTTACAAAACGCAACATTAACTCTTAAAAATAGTATATTTGATGCATCAAAATAAGTCCAAAACAGTTAAATATGTGTTTTTTTTTTTTAAAAAAAATAACTAAACTGATATTGATACTTTCCATTTTAAAGAACTATATTGTTAATTCGCAAATTTAAAATAATTGTCTTATCTTACAATTTTAAAGATTAAAATATCTATTTATTTTAAATTTTAGGGTGAAACAATCTAAATGTAGGTCACAAGTTATTACACTAATAAATTTAAAAAATATCTCTTTCAAAATAAATTATAAGTAAAAATTTGATTAAATTACTTAAATTAAAAAAAAATAGTTAATCGCATTTAATTTATGTAATTTCAATAAAAAAAATTAAATCTAATTGTCTAAATTACTTTCTATGACTAATAAATTTGATCATTTAAAATAAATAAATAAATTAAATAAGTATAATTTAAAGATATTATCATTAAATAAGAGAGAAATTCTTAAGATTGGTCTATATATACATTTTATTTGACTAATATATTTTTCTCTCATTTATCTTTTACTTTATATTTGTTTTGTTTATTTATTCTTTTTAAGATTCATTTTGGCCTTTTTATATTTTTGGAAGTGTAAATAATAGTCATTTTTCTACAATATATTAAACATGATATGAAAAAATGTTGACTAAACAATGGTTGTCCAAAGTAATATAATTACTGTCGCAATCGACATCCAAAATAGTATGTCTTTAAATTAATGACAGTTGTCGTTAAATTAAATTACGGTATTTTTCAACAAAATCCCAAAGTAATGACAAAAACTAAAAGACAATTTGGTGGGTGTTGCAAAAGGGCAAGGAGAAAACTATATAGTAACAAGCTTGATCTAGCATTATTGTTTCTTATTACAATATTGAATTGTTCTGCACTCCCTCTTGTGTAGGCCTCTAAGACCGAACCATGTAATTCGTGGTGTTATTTTCTTCATTCACGTTTTGTTGATCTCTACCATCACTAACATAATAATCAATATCATGCTAAATATTTAAAATGAAACATAAATAATAATGAAGAAGGACTTCACAAAAGAAAATGCACTTGATTAATTAGTTCTCTTTATGTTAGTTTTATCAAATTGTATCTTTTTCTTAAAAAAAATTATCTTTTTGTGTTGAGAACTTGTATTTTGTCTTAGTAGTGATTGTGTAGTTGTTCAGAGAGACTTAAATACACTAAATAATTTTAAAAAGACTAAAACTATAATCATATTTGTGAGACTCCTTCAATGATCAAAGAATTCTAAGGAACTACCATTTTGATAGTAAATTAATATAAAAGTTCTTCCCCAACCTAATATTTGTTATATTTGTTATTTGTGTGATTTTAGTAAAGTTTTTCAAAACAGAAATGGATAAACATTTTTATAAAACACAAGGCAACCCTCGTCTCGATTTCAGGGATCTTCGATATATTTAATAAGATGTAATTAATGCAATTCTTTTGTTTAAATAAATTTTACGTTTTTATAAAATTTTGTTTTTAGTTTTGTAAAAAATATTACATATTTTAATCCTATAAAATTATATGCAGATAATTTTAATCTCCACAAAATTATATATAAACAATTTTAGTTCTTCTTGGAGTATCTAGGTGTGTTTTTGAATGATTGTTTTATATATATCTATATAACACTTTCAAAGGTTCTTCAACAAAAATAAATTCAAAATATAATTTCTAGGCCCATATTTTAAGGACTTTATATTGAATATATGACATTTTAAAAAAATTATATTTAATTTATTTCAAATTAAAAAGTTCTATATTTATACGATGAACTTTTAATAATATCTAAATATACTATAAACATGCTTGTAAAAAATTATTTAAATATTTAAAAATTGAAGTATGTTTCGTTTCGACAAATACATAAACAACTTATAGTATCAACTTATTTAAGCTTTTCATTCCGTTGTTCTCTCACTTATTTTAGTGTCAACTTTCGTTAACATAAATCAGTATTTTGATCTCAAATATCATATTGATTTATGACTCAACCAAAATCTTATATATATTTCAAGTTTTTAAAATGTTTGTCGTTTTAGTATATTAAAAGGTATAAAAATTTAGATTATCTTCTCTTTCAAAATTATTATTTTTTCCTAATGGTCTTCTTCCTCACCCTAATTTATTTTTACATAGATTTCTTCTTTCCTAACCTTTCACTTTATTATATTTATGCAACTGAGGAACTGGTGTTGCAGAAATAACCTTTCACTTAATTGATGGCAGAAAAGACAGTTTGTACAAAAAATTGAAGAGGAAATTTAGGAAATAATAGATTGGGTTGGGATGAAGAAATTTAGGATATACAATTTTTGAATTTATAGAGAAAAAATTTGATCTAACTTTGACCTTAGTCCTTGGCTACAACACCCATACACGTGGCTCGTGGCTCTAAGTTTAAGACACTTAAACGAATTAATATTGTTGATATCTAAGTTGAATTAAAGACTGAAAATAATTGATATTTTAAAAAGTGAAATATACATTTGAATTTTTTATTAAATAAAAACTAATATAAAATCGGGATACTTTTACTCACAATTTTAAACTGATTATATTATTGTGTCCACTTATGTTTGAAAATTCAATAGAATTCATTATAGACTTTTTAATTTTTTTTTTTTAAGACTCCTAAAAATTGCATTATCGAAAACTAAATTTGAATTCTCGAAAGATGTATATCGGCTACAAAGACTATTAGATCTAGTACGATAGTTTTTTATTATCTAAATCTAACAATTTTATAATATATCTATTGTATTATACAACAATTGGAAGAGGTCTTTTTCTTAATGTCAACTCAAACTATTTATTATTGTTTTCTTAAAATTTAAGCCATTGACTAATTAAGGTTGTTAAACTCGAAAATTGAAATAAGTTCGTTAGAAATTAACAATTATGTAGCTAACCAAGCAATTTAAGCTCTCGTGTGATGTTATGATATCTGTGGCCCATCTTATGAGTTAAATGACAAATTAGAAATCAATGTACAAAGAGAAGAACTTTCAAAGTGGAAGCACAAGCCTAGTTAACAGTTAAAATATTCTAAGGATTTAGCCTTATAGGCAACATTTAATTTAAGATACAACTCTTGTTAAATTGAAGCAAGTATTCCAATTTAGCGTTATATAGGCATCATTTAAGATACAACTCATACATTATTTAAGATACAACTCATACATACATTGAAAGTATATAATTATGAAAGATAAACTAGATGATCGTGTTTATCTAATTAGTTGACTACTCGATTTTTCAGAACATCTTCTTTTATTAAGTTGACGTTTAAATGTTGTGTTTTTTTATCAAATTAATTATTTAGATATTTAGTTTATTAGATTGTGGTATGTATTTGTATGATCAAATATATAATTCACAAAAAGATCAATGGACCATAAAAAAAATTGATTAATCATAAATATATAAATCAACTCACGATTTTAAATTAGGAAGGAAGTTAATAGTCTAAGCGGTCGAAACACTCACACTGTCATTCCCATATATGTTTTCACAATAATATGACATACTCAAGTTATAGTGAATACATCATTAAAGACTAACGATTTCTTCCGTCTGAGTATCAGACAAGTATTTGCCGTTAAGTGGCAAAAGGAGGACATGCGTCCACTCGTCGTACTTTGTCTAATAATTGTTTATCATTAATAAATATCTCGTGGGAGCCACACTCATAAAGAAAAAATAAATTTTAAATTGAAAGTGGTCAAAAAGAAGATAATAAGAACGTTTTTATATAAAAGAAAAAAAAAATAATCCAAATTTTATATAAACTTTGAAAATATTAAATTATTTTACAAAAAAAAATATCAACAACCCTTAAACAAGATGATGACTTAAACTTATGTTCTAAGAACACAAGACTCACTTCAGTAGTTAATATAGTTATATCTTATGAGAAAGTAACCTTGCTTTCACTCCCTCCCTTTGATTAACTTAAAAGAATTTGCTATATACTCTTGCACCTGACCATATGGAAAACAGATCATAGAATGCAATGAATTAATGTGACAAACCAACCGACTAGCTAGGAATAATTAAGTGCTTCAACGTGATCTACAGTCCCCACATGAAATCAATTTTTAAGCTTTCACGTTCTTGTTAGAGACACAAATGCCCTGCCCTAAAGAACCTATAAATCTCTACCAATGGGGGGTTTGTTACCCCAAAACTTATTAATTTCCATTCATGAATGGAATATTTCATTATTACATTCTTTATAGAATACAGATGATTTCATTTTCCATTTCCCTTTTCAAACATCTAACGTCATGCATCATCCCATAAATTCAATGTGTGACCAAGTTCAATAAAAGTTGAAAAATGTGGGAACCATATTGCCTTGTTTATATTAAGAAGATCAATGCTACACCAACAACGTGGTCTACTCTAGTCCTGTCATACTCAACTAAATTATATCATTTCTTTTACTTCTCATAATAATAATAATAATAATTAAATCAACAAGGAAAGCCAATGTTTCTTTGTTTATGACATATAATCTTTGAGAATAATTTTAAAAATTAAACTATTGTAGTAAATCTTTATATTGTCAATGTATATGAATTAAATTCATAATCATCGTGCCTATATTTTCCATCCATACATGTTTCATGAGAAGAATTAACCCAAACAATGAAAAGTTATAGTAATTTGAAGTTAAAGTAAATTTTCATACATATCAAATGAGTAGTTTTCTCACAGACCGATTTACCTGTGCAGCATAATAGAGTAAAGAAGAAAAAATGCATATCATTATAGAAACCAAAAGATAATATCTAACATGGTGACATCTATACTGAAGTCATAAAACCTTCTTGTCTTCTTCCTCTTTTTTACCATACCTATATGGGAAGAGTTGTTAGTGAAATGTTCCAACCTCTGTTATGTTGGGGAGTTCAGACAACACCAATATAACAACATACTAATGACAAATACCATTTTAGATGTATTCATGGTAGTTCATTGGTGAGTTAAAGAACACTGAAAAATATTGAAAATGAGGTTAGAAGTTCGATCTCTTCTACTAATATTTCTCTATCTCTACTATCAAATTAACCACCGATATTTTCTTATAAAAAAAATGTTATTTGAGATAAATTTTAAGACATTGAATATATAAGTCATAACTCGTATATATATTTTATTTTGCTCATTTTTAATCAATATGAATTAAGATGTCAGAGTAAGATTTCTTCCAAATTTAATTTGCTTTTTCTTTTTGACAAGTTTTCCAAAAATTGAAACTCATATCTCTCTTCTAGTAGATGCTAATTGCTATGATAAACAATTGGTAAGTTTTGGACCAACTTAATTTGAAATGGCCTTTTTTGCTCCCTCTGATTAGTTTTTGTAGTAATTAAATGATACAAACACATCTATTTTCTAGTTTAATGTGAAGCAGAATTTTTTTTCATCTTTTGATAGCTTTTGCTGATTTCTATAGGAAACTTAGAGTCCATATTCTGGTATACCTTTAATGTGAGCAAAAGCTGAACCAATAGTAAACATCAGAAAGAGACTTAAAAAACTAAAATCCAATTTACTTATAATACTTTTTCCTATTCATTGAAATCATCAGCAGAAATTATGCATGGAATGGAACTATAGAGTAGTTCCAAATTGGTTAACTGGATAATTTTCATAGAGGACATAAAATTTTAACTATAGGGTATAAGCAGTTACACATATGGTAAATACAATCATGCATCATAGACACTCCTCATCTTAAAAAAAAAAAATAGTACTTAAATTGCAGTTACTGCAATATAAAGATTCCCAGCGTAACTAGAACTGCAACTATAATTTAAAACTACGTATAAAACACTAAATAACTATTTAGGACAAACAAACAAAGAAAAGGACAACATGGGACTTGATACTAAACTCCTTAAATGAACCCCACACGTGAAAGTGAAAGCATAGAGTTTAGTTTAGTTTAGTTTAGTTCCTATTGAGAAGTTCTTCTATCATCTGCAAAGCAATTTTCTGCTCTTCATCCAACACATTTTTACTTTCCTCTGGCTTAATCTTCTCTGCCACTGAATCATCAGAATCACTTTTTTTCCTTTCCAACTCAACCATCATAATCCAATTTGATTCAGAACGAGGACCAGCACCTTTCTGCCACACTCCAAAGTTTGAATTCTCTGCATCCAGCCTCAGACATGTGAGGGAAGGTGAAGGAAACTTGCAACACTTCCTTAACTTTGCACTTAGAACTGCAGAAAATGATGTTGAAGAAGAAGTTGAAGATGAAATAGAATTTATTTTACTGTCCAAAATTGGAAAGTTGGTTTTGGCGTTTCTTCCACTCATCAAAATGGCTGCTTCATCATATGCTTTAGCTGCTTCTTCAGCTGTTTCAAATGTTCCTAGCCACACCCTCCTTTTCCTATACATACCCACCATCAAACAAATAAAATTAACCACAACTATGATTTTAACATTCAATGCATAGTTTTTCATTAAAATATAACAATAATATCTAAAGTATTAACACTGATTTTAACAATAATTTGTATGAAATTTACATAGATAATCAAATAACTAACTTTGACTAAGTGTTTGTTTAAATTTAAGGTGAATTTGACTGAATCATTGTATCATTGTGATTTTTTTTAAAACTACACTTTAAAACTTCAACATAACTACGATGACATCATAATTTCAATAAAATCATCAAAGTTTAAACATATACTAATATAATATATATATTTTTTTTTATAAAACAAAGCAAGTGTACTTAGACTAAATATGATTCGAGATATATGTATTTTTTTTGCATATATTTTGTTCGAGGGGAAAGAAGAAAAACAAACAAATAAATAAATCAATGAAAGTGTGAGCTAAATACAACAATGGATGACGAATCTCAGACACCCAAGAGCCCCAATGGCGTTGCCTAACACCTCTGAACTTCTTTGATTGTACCATGTCGGTTTAGAATTATCTTCTCTTTCTAGCTTGGTATGTGTGTGAGAAAAAGAGAGAGAGAGAGTTGTGAGAAATTTGTGGCTTGAAATGTGGAAATGATAGAGCAATTTAAGGCTATTTGCTGATCTTGTAATAGTATGATATAATAAGGTGTCCACAATATAGTAAGTATAAACCAAAAATGACCAAATTATATTACTTTGTATGTACTTTAGATATTGACATCTCAAGACAATGGCCTTAACATATATAGTAGGGCTAGCTAGGGGTATAATGCATAGTTAAAACAAAACATGTTGCTATCTTATTTGCCTAGAGAAATGAATTTACTATCTCAACTTTATCATTGATGTGTTTAAATTTTTTTAATTAAAATTATTTTTGTTTTTAAAATGATTTCTAAATTGAAGTTCAAATTTATATTTTTTTCTTCAAATATACATCTATACATTTTTAATATTAAATTTATTATTCATCTTATATCTACGTAAATATTATGTATATAAAAATTTATCATTTTATTATTACATTATAATCACTTAAAATCAAAATTAATTTTTGATGCAATCACTCGCACACTCAGAGAGACTAACATATAAGTTATATTTGGCTACATCAACTTAATCAAGTGACAAGGATTTGATAGCTCTTGCATATCAACAAAATTTGGTTGGAAGAGAGAAAATATGTTTCTAATAAATTACTTGATGAAGATTAATCACATTTTAACTACAATTGATATATAACTTGTAAAATAAATGGAAGGTGAGATTAATTGGTCACAATATTGGTTTGAAGACTGAATTGGGAATGTGAGTCAATTACACGAAGGAGGCAGCTGTTAGCTCCTAATTTTCATATACTATTTGTCACTGCCAATTGCATACTCTACCCAATTTTATGATCTAATCATTTGCACCATTTCAACTCAACTATTTCTAATAAATTTGAACAAGAATGTTACTCAGTGGTTTTGTATGAATACTTGCAGCTGTTTGATGAGGAATGGATGTAATCATTTATTGAAGAGTAAATGAATAAGATTTTAAATTGCAGTTATATTGAAAATCTTTTTATATTAAGATGTTGGTACAACGATATTAAAATCTCTCGCAATATTCTTGATGTTTTATCAACGACACAACATTTAGAATTGTTTGTTCTACACTTCTTTAAATCTAACCACGAAGCAATAGTGAAAATGTCAAGTGGTTTCTTAAGAACTGGGTATAGTTTACATATAAAGCCCGTCTAAATTAGTTTGAGTGAATTATTGTTATCGTTGATTTAAAAAAAAAATAGATAAAATAAATTGAATGATATTAATAATAAAAATAGTTAATTACATTAATGGTTATATAAATTTATATAATTAATTAAATAAATAATTAACTAGTTCAAAATAATTAACTAATTTGTAAAATTAATTAACCAATTTAACTACCTAACAAATTAAGATATCTAGCATAACTTATTAAAGTTGAATTTAAAATATGCTTTTTTTTTTTTTAATAATCATTAGCATCTTTTGTCCAATTTGTATTTCATTGGTTAATGCATGCTTGAACGGATGATAATCACGATAAGTCACCACAATTTCGATAAAAATTATATTTTAGAATTTCTCTATGAGTTTGTTTAATTAAACGACAATCCAAACATATATCTAATTTATGTTTGGAAAAAGAAAATAATCGTGTTAAGGACTCACGTTTAGCTAACTCTTAGATTTTTAGCTTCACAATTTTTACTGTGAATATTGCCTAAAGACTCGATATACTATATATATATATATATATATCATGCACGTCATCTTGCTCATATTTCAAACATTCTTGCCAATATATTATTCAAATAGGGATCTTTAACATGGATGTTTAGGGTACAAGTAATTTTCATTTTTAAATTTATTTGTTCATAAGCTTATATATTATTTTTCTCTTACTTTATTTTTTTTTTCTATCCGTCAAAGCACACATCGAAGATTAAATTTGATAATGAAATTGGTTATATAAATTTGGTGTTTGTAACTTTTAACGATAAAATTATATATAAATTTTTTCTATTTTTATCTTTAAATTTTAGTTGCTATTTGAATTAATGATGTCAAATTCACATATATCTATTTTGATGGAGGACTTTAAGCTACCAAGGATATTCTAGTGATAAAGTTTTAAATGATTGAAAGACTAATGAAAAAAAAAAAAAGATACACAATGTGTTGACGATTCAAGATTAAAGTGTGTAGATAAATAAATCTAAGATTGAAATTACTTATGTATCATGCATCACTTAATTCCCTTATTCATACTAGACATTATCTTTTAAATGAATATTTATTTGATAGTTTGGATCTTTTGCATTCATAGGGTACTTCGTTAACTCTTCAATCAAAATTAGAATGTTTCAATTTAAACTCAATATTGTATACATGCACGTCATCTTGCTCATATTTCAAACATTCTTGCCAATATATTATTCAAATAGGGATCTTTAACATGGATGTTTAGGGTACAAGTAATTTTCATTTTTAAATTTATTTGTTCATAAGCTTATATATTATTTTTCTCTTACTTTATTTTTTTTTTCTATCCGTCAAAGCACACATCGAAGATTAAATTTGATAATGAAATTGGTTATATAAATTTGGTGTTTGTAACTTTTAACGATAAAATTATATATAAATTTTTTCTATTTTTATCTTTAAATTTTAGTTGCTATTTGAATTAATGATGTCAAATTCACATATATCTATTTTGATGGAGGACTTTAAGCTACCAAGGATATTCTAGTGATAAAGTTTTAAATGATTGAAAGACTAATGAAAAAAAAAAAAAGATACACAATGTGTTGACGATTCAAGATTAAAGTGTGTAGATAAATAAATCTAAGATTGAAATTACTTATGTATCATGCATCACTTAATTCCCTTATTCATACTAGACATTATCTTTTAAATGAATATTTATTTGATAGTTTGGATCTTTTGCATTCATAGGGTACTTCGTTAACTCTTCAATCAAAATTAGAATGTTTCAATTTAAACTCAATATTGTATATATTTTTAAGAAGTTCGATCACTGCTCCAATTTTAGTGACTGAATGATTGCGGAAAATCCGACCGTAGAAAATACAAATTCAATTTAATTCACATCTTCTATCTTTGAAAGCGGTTTCAATTATGACTTAACTACACTTTTGAAAAGGTAATCCAAAATAATTTAAAGTTAATTCACCCCCACTCTAATCTGTCGGCATTGCTTATTAACATGAGTAATTGGGGGCCCACTGCAAGGCCGAATGCAAATATTGCCGTGTTCATTAATGCGATTAATTAATAATGAATCATGTATAACAAACTAAAAAAAAAGATATGAATAAAAGAAAAAAATTATTAATTTAATTAACAATATTAATATTTATTTATAAAAAATGCACGTGGCAAAAAATGATTAACATGATAAGTAAATTAAAATATTAAAAAGTTGGATTAGCAAGCCTAACTTTTTCAGAAATAATAAATATATATCTATTTCCTATTCATTTTCCCTTCACCAACTACACTCATTCTCATCTCTGCACTCTACCCAAGTTAGTCTCTCTCCTCTTCTTCTTGTTCATCAATTTTAATTTCACATGTATATGAATCAATTATAATAATTTATTTATTTATGTGAACTACATAGTTAATTATAGGTAATTAATTGATGGCGCAAATTCTGCTGCACGGGTTTCTCCACGCCACAATCTATGAGGTCGATAAGATCAAGAATATTGGTGGACGCAACATTTTTTCCAAGGTGAGATTTCATTCTTTCTCTTCCTCCTTTTTCGCTCTCTTTATTTTTTCAACTCTACGTACCTTATTTGTTAGATTTCTGTTATTTAATTAATAGTTGGAAGGCTACGTACATTTTCTGTTGTACTTTGTTACAACTTACATTAATCAGTAGATTAGCAGTATATGATTTCAGCATAAAACAAAGTAATAGTAATTTAGATTTCTGAATCGATAGTTAAATCCTCTGTTCCAGAGTCTGTTAATTAATTGTGATTTGAAGTAGAGTTTTGATACTCATCATAACCTTCAAAGCCTACAGATATCTGGTCAGATCTATCAAATTCGATCTTTCAAACAACAAGATTGAATTTTAGAGTGTTGTGTGGTATGATTATGACTTGTAGATATTTGACTTTTCACGCGTTATCAGAAAGACTTTAACTCATAAATCATAAATGTTTGAATGGTAGTCATGGACGAGTTAGTTGAAACTTGAAAGATAAAGGATTTTTCTAGGTGAAGGGATAAAATATGTTTTTATTCCACGATATTATTACTATTTTTATTATTATTGTTTGAAAAAAAATAAAGAAAATAATTTAGATTATCAAAATCAAAAAGGGTAAAGTTTAAGGGAGCTTGGTTGGGCTTGGTCCTTCCTGGATACGACAAAATATCCTCAAGGCAATAATATTTTTCTTACAAGCAATAATATGCTTCTTATGAATCGCATTTTCTATATAAGAATCTTATGAATCGCATTTGTTTTTATAAGAATCTTATGAATCATACTTAATGTTCTTTATACTCAGAATATATTTTTGGACATATTTTGTTGCTTTTTTGTCAAAAAAAAAATATTTTATTATTTTTAATTAGAATTGATTTGCCTTCAGAAATTTTAACTTGAAGTTAGAATTTAGAGTTGTTTTTTTTACTCATAGAATTTGGAGCTTTAGAATTGATTTTAAGCCTCAAGCTAATTGTTCAATTCACTTATATAAATTTATCTAATTTAATTCACCTTAAAAAAAATCAATTTTACAAAATCGAAATAACCAAAAAGCAATTTTCGTGAGCATAGAACCAAACACATGAATATTTTGTTCAATTTTTTAACATCGACCTTTAGTTCATTAAGCTGCTCTTTTACATCAATGACTTCAAATTTTATCACACTTGTCCTGCATAAGCTACATTTTATTATCTTTAAAAACATATAAACCGAAAAAGGAAGAAAATCAAAACTATGGTTGGGTTGGATCTTTGCTGGATTAATGTTAGTGGCTAGACTTCATCGTGATTAAATCAACAAAGCCTCTAATGGGATATTTTTAAGAACGGGCTCAAATGCTTTACTACCTTAAGAATTTATTCTTTTCGTAATAGGCCATGTTCATTTTCACATCAATCCAGCAATGAAGATTATTCACTGATGGAAAGATAATTGCTTCACTTATTTCCCATGTACATTATTGTTAATTGTTGATTCTTGTGTTGCTAATTACATTCACTTATTATTTTTTAGATAAAACAAAACTTCGAGGAGACAATTGGTTTTGGAGACGGAGTGACCAAACTTTATGCAACCATTGATTTAGAGAAAGCAAGAGTGGGAAGGACCAGAATCATAGAAAAGGAGCATACTAATCCAAAATGGTACGAGTCTTTTCACATTTACTGTGCCCACTTGGCATCAGATATCATATTCACTGTGAAAGATGACAATCCTATTGGAGCAACCTTAATTGGAAGAGCCTATGTGCCAGTTGAGGAGGTATTGGGTGGTGAGGAAATAGATAAATGGGTTGAAATATTGGATGAGCATAAAAATCCAATTCATGGAGATTCAAAGATCCATGTGAAGCTGCAATTTTTCGATGTTACACATGACCGAAACTGGGCTCTAGGCATTAGAAGTCCTAAATTTCCTGGAGTTCCTTATACTTTCTTCACACAAAGACAAGGATGTAAGGTTTCTCTGTACCAAGATTCTCATATCCCAGACAACTTTGTCCCTAATATACAACTTGCAGGAGGACAAACTTACAAGCCTCATAGATGTTGGGAGGATATTTTTGATGCAATCACAAAAGCAAGGCACTTAATATACATTACAGGATGGTCTGTTTATACTGAGATTTCCTTGGTAAGGGATTCAAGGAGGCCCAAGCCAGGAGGAGACACAACACTTGGTGAGCTTCTCAAGAAAAAAGCACAAGAAGGTGTTAGGGTATTAATGCTTGTTTGGGATGATAGAACATCAGTTGGTTTGTTAAAGAAAGATGGTTTGATGGCTACTCATGATCAAGAAACTGCGGAATTCTTCCAAGGCTCTGAAGTGAACTGTGTTTTATGCCCTCGCAATCCAGATAATGGTGGTAGCTTTATTCAGGACATAGAAATTGGCACCATGTTTACTCATCATCAGAAAATTGTTGTGGTGGACAGTGAGTTGCCAAATGAAGCAGGGTTAGATAAGCGAAGAATTGTGAGTTTTGTGGGAGGCATTGATCTCTGCGACGGAAGATATGATACTCCGTTTCATTCACTTTTCAGAACCTTGGACACAGCACATCATGATGATTTTCATCAGCCTAACTTTCCTGGTGCTACAATACAAAAAGGTGGTCCTAGGGAACCTTGGCATGACATCCATTCAAGACTTGAAGGTCCCATTGCTTGGGATGTTCTGTTTAACTTTGAGCAGAGATGGAGGAAGCAAGGTGGAAAGGACTTGCTTATTCCATTGAGAGAGCTTGAAGATGTCATTATTACCCCATCCCCGGTAACTTTCCCTGATGATCAAGAGACATGGAACGTTCAGTTATTTAGATCGATTGATGGTGGAGCTGCTTTCGGGTTCCCAGAGACTCCTGAAGATGCTACTAGAGCAGGGCTTGTGAGTGGGAAGGATAACATAATCGATCGCAGTATCCAAGATGCTTATATCAATGCTATTCGACGTGCAAAGAATTTCATCTACATTGAAAATCAATATTTCCTTGGAAGCTGTTTCGCGTGGAGTGCTGATGGTATTAAGCCTGAAGACATTGGTGCTTTGCATCTCATCCCAAAGGAGCTTTCACTTAAGATTGTTAGTAAGATTGAAGCTGGGGAAAGGTTCAGTGTGTATGTTGTGGTTCCAATGTGGCCTGAGGGTGTCCCAGAAAGTGCTTCAGTTCAAGCAATATTGGACTGGCAGAGGAGAACAATGGATATGATGTACAAAGATGTTATTGAAGCTCTAGCAGCTAAGGGAATTGAGGAAGATCCTCGGAACTATTTGACATTCTTCTGCCTTGGCAATAGAGAGGTGGTGAAAGAAGGAGAATACGTGCCTACTGAAAAACCAGAGCCTGATACAGATTACATGAGAGCCCAAGAGGCCAGGCGTTTCATGATTTATGTTCATGCCAAGATGATGATAGGTAAGTAAGAATATTAAGCGGCCATATTTTTTATATTATGCATCCTCTTATACTTTCATTCTATTATGATTGACTAAAATTCATATCAAGTCTTTCTAACATTTGTATAAGGAACCCTCTAATACGTGGATTATATTTAATGAAATCATTCTCAAAACGGTGAGACTTACATGAATTTCAATTGAACCTCACTCGTTCATGATAGAGTATTAGAGTATTGCTAGCTAGTAATCTTTGAAGCTGCACAAACCTCACTCATAATTTATATTTTGATTTTTTTTTCTAGAAATATTTTATTTAACTACATTATTGTAATTATTCATTCTGATAAGTTGGACCAAATTTGGACCGATCAATGACAAAAACATTGCCAAGACAATTTTGTTTTCATATGATATTTTTTCATTCTTGCACCAAATTTGAGATTAATGAAAAAGCTGATGATGAATACATTCACCAAGAAAATATTCTGTAATGATAGAACTATGTTTTTGCAGTTGATGATGAATACATAATCGTTGGATCTGCCAACATCAACCAAAGATCAATGGATGGTGCTAGAGACTCTGAAATAGCAATGGGTGCTTATCAGCCCTATCATTTGGCTAATAGGCAGCCTGCAAGGGGGCAGATTCATGGTTTCCGCATGTCATTGTGGTATGAGCATCTTGGCATGCTTCATGACTCATTCCTCCATCCAGAAACTGAAGATTGCATTAGGAAGGTGAATCAAATTGGGGACAAGTATTGGGATCTCTATTCTAGTGAGACACTTGAGCATGATCTCCCTGGCCACCTCCTTCGCTATCCTATTGGGATTTCCGGCGAAGGAAATGTGACAGAGCTTCCAGGCTTCGAATTCTTCCCTGACACCAAGGCTCGTGTTCTTGGGGAAAAAGTTGATTACCTTCCACCTATACTTACTACCTAGTTTCATTTTATGTTTTGTTCACTAAATATATTACTTATGGTGTGAGAGTGAGCAATGGAGGGGAAATGGTCCTGTGAAACTGTTTTTCTTTTCAAAAATGCTAATAAGCTTGAGATATTTAAAGGAGATTGCTGTTGACTTTTATTGGTAGTTTTTTCATCAATGTAAGTATTTAACTATTGTGTAGTGAAACTGCTGAGTCCATTGTGATGTCTGTGTGCTGTAAGTGGATTGCATCTTCAATGACACAACACAACCAATTTAGAGTTTTTATTAAGAAGATCTTTTACTCTTGAAAAGTGAATTATTGTGACATAGAGAAGATGAAATATTTGATAGGAATTATGTATTTAATTAGAACTCTATGGACTCAAATATTTAGGAATAAAAAACAATGGCGGGAACTATGCCTCGGCCACACTGTTGTAATCTCACTCATCAAACTCAAACTTCTGAAATCCCCTCTCCTTAGAAGTTAGAACCCTATAATCTCAAATTCACCCATCCTACTTCTTCCATGAATTTCGAACATGTTGTCCTCTCTACTCATTGGATCTTCCCAACCCCACACAATTCAGGTTTCAATCTCCAAATAAATTAACCGTGCTCCCTTATTCACATTTATAAAATCAAATTCCAATTTTATTAAACTTCATTTCTTTCAATTTCATATCTCCACACTCCTAGATCAATTTTCTTTTGCACATTACCTAAATAATGGAATTCAACGAACTACTTCACTAATTAGAGTAACAATAATATATTTAATTAGTTAACAAACTTCAAAAACTAATTAATAAATAAACAAATAACTTTGAAGTATGAATTTATAACGTGCTACAAAGCAAAATCTTAGAATGTCATATTTAAATAGAGTATGATTTTATAAAGTTTTAATATGCTTTGGATAATCTTAGTGGAGGGAATTGTAATCATTTTGATTAGCACAGCTTTGTTTAGTGGATGGAGACATTGATAAATGATAGATTTAGCATCTCATTACATTTGACAATGAAAACCACTGAACTATTATCAACTACCATACTTATATGTATTTGTATGTATGTATATATAGTTACCACTTTCTTCAATATAAATCTATATACTTCCTTTCAAGTCCACATACTGATTTTCATCTGTATCTTTGCACAAATTAGTCTCTTTCCTGTTCTTCTTCTACTCTAAGTCTCCCCTCTTAAAAACAATTATTTTGGGTATCGATGTGGTTAATTATAATTATAATGATTTGTGTGAACTATGGTTTAGGTGAGTGATGGGCAAATTCTCCTGCATGGGATTCTCCATGCCAACCTATAAGGTCGACAAGTCTATGGTTCAAACCCGAATTACTGAAATAATTAAAATTAATTACAAAAATGTGTCTATTAAAATATAACTAGTTCGTAACCCGTGCGTCGCACGGAAACAACAATTTTAATAAATAAATTATTATATTAGTTTATATATATATATATATATATATATATATATCAAATTTTATAAATTTTATTTTATTGATATTAAAAAAGTAAGTTGACTTAAAAAAAATAATTTAAAATTAAAAAATTAAAAAAATCTAATTATAACTTAACTTAAAAACTACTTTCTTATACGCTCAATGTTATTGATGAAAAGTATAACTCCAACATCATGCCTTATTTTTGAATTATACAAAGAATCTTATTTATTTCCAAAAAACTTATTACAAAACAATACTTTTAATTTTAAACAAATAAAAACAATAATTATTAAAAAATATTAAATAATTAGATTAGATGAAATAAGAATTTTTAAAATAATGGACATGGACATATATAAAATAAGTAAATGTAAAGATGAGTAAGTAACTTAATAATGAATTTATATTTTTATTATTCAGCCTTTGCTGTATAAGTGGGCAAAATATCTTTGATTTTAGTACTACTCACAAAATACTAAAGAAAAATAAGTTTCCCGTTACAAAGAAAAAGTTACAATACACATAAAAACTATGAGTATCTTTTATCTTTGAATTTGCATGTTAGTCTTCATTAATCTTTCATGAATCTTTTGAATTCTTTTGAATTTGCGTGATATTTAATAATAAATTTAGAATATAAAATGTATAGTATAGTAGTTTTTAAATTTGATAAAATAGTGTTTGAAATCGATGAAGTGAATTGTTTCTTTAATTCCTACATAAATTTTATATTTTCTTAAATAAATTATTATTTTTCTATTCAATATTCTGAAAATTTAATTGAATTCATGGCTCTAAATAAATTTTATATTTACTTAAATAAATTATTTATTAGACAACTTATAATCAAAATTATTAGGACGGGCAACAATTATTTATGAGAATTTAAAATCGGAGTTATTAAGACAAATGTTATATAAGA
>NC_021160.2:53746321-53758969 GCF_000331145.2 Cicer arietinum
GATGAATAAGAAAGCTTTGATAAAGAAAGCTTAAAAGAATTGTGTATACATAGATAATATGAATTATATTTACAAGGGAGACGCAAGAAATGAGAGAGTACCAAAGATAGACGGTTAAATGAGTATTAAAAAAATTCGTAAAATAAAATAATTTTTTTAATTAAATTAATTTGAAGCGGGTGGTTACTAAAGTAGTGTTTAAAAAACAATTATAAAAACTGTTAAGTCGTGGTGTTAGTGATTGTATTTTGCTGTTATTCTTCTTTTTTAACTGGCCACTAAATTCTCAACTCAACAGTTAAACCTCAAGTAGTGGTGTAGTGTATTTTTAATCCATTCTTTTTATTTTTATTCTTTTATTTTTTTAATTGGCCACTAACTTTTCAACTGACGCATGTACAAAGTCGTGTAACATAAGTTTAATTTTATTCTAAAAAAAGAGATATTATATTGTATAGATTACCTTTCAATTGGCCACTCAATTCTCAACCGTAAAATGTGAAATGTCAGGTCGTGCATTATATTTTATTTTTAATTGGTCATTCACTTCTGCATTTCGCATGTAATAGAAGTTTTATTTTTGTCTTAAAAAATTCTTTTATTTTTAATTTATTTTTCTTATTTTTTAATTGGCCATTAACTTCTCAACGGATACATGAAATAAGTCGTGGTGTATTGTATTTTATTTTTAATTTTTTTAATTGACCATTAAATTGTATCGTGGACAAAGATCGTAACAGAAGTTTTATGCTTTTCTTAAGCTTTTTATTTTTAATTCATTCATTTTATTTTTTTAATTGGTCATTAACTTCTCAAGAATAAACACGTATTATTTCTATTAATAGAAACTTATATTTTCTTAACACTCTAGTTTGTTGACACGTGTCAAACTTGCCAATTTATCATGTTTGCTTTATTATAATGTATAGATATAAAAATAGAAAAAGAAAAGGCTTCTTGTCGATGGATGGAAAATGTGGTAAGGTGGAAATTGGAATAAATCGAAAGTAATGGTATTTAAAATCAACTGGGTTGACCGACCTAGTAGGAAAACGTATACCAAAATATATTATCACAATATATGAGTCAAGAGAGGATTAATTTTGGTGAACATTTTTCTAACCAACATCCGATAAAAATTTAATATCTCATACTTTTTATTTATTATTTTAAAATAAATTATAAAAGGCTCAGAAGAATTTACTTTGGCAAATATGGATTCGATTAAAAAAGACAAATAATTTTATTTTATGTATTCTTTTAAAAGTTAGGAATGTAGATGTGAGATTAATCAGTATTTTTTATGTATTAATTATGGAGATATTAATATTATTCTCCTAGATAATGTTTGTAGAAGAGTTTCCCTCTGTCCTTATTGAATTTTTCATTTTATAAAAAAAAAATCTAGTTAAATTTAGAACAATTTTTGTAGGTAAAAAGCATTTAAAGCTCATAAATTTCTAAGGTTGTTTGTCAAGTGACTCAACATGGATCGTACCCCACCTAAGCCAACACAACGCTACAAACCGCAACCGCATTCATCCATTTGTGATTTCCAATTACTTTTACCAAAGCAAAAGCCAAACCGAACATTACATACATGCACACACCGACCCACTTTCAAGCCTCTTTCATTTCCAAAACCACATCATACCAGATCAATCTAGAAGCTCCATCAACCACCAATTAACTACTGCCATTCTTTTTCTTCTACCTCTTCACCACTCACCACACTCCACAATTTATTCATGATACAATTTTCTAATTTATTGTTTTCCCTTCTACTTTTTATTACTACAGATTAATCGTTTATTTTATTATATTATATTATATTATAATAAATTAGTTTTTTTATATTCCTTTAACATATTGAGTATTGACCATTATCTTATTTTATTGTAATGAATTATTTCCGTCATTTTTATAACAGATTGGTCATTTAAATATAAAACATGTACATCACTATGTTTGTTAGTTTTATTTTTGTCCAACTTAAAAACTGTATTATTTTGATGCTAATGTGATATCTACAAAGATTATAAATTTATAATTTTGTTTTTTATTTTTTAATTGAAAATACAAAACTTCCAATTAAATTAATTAAAGTTCTTCAATCCTTTTAAATTTATGAGATTCTAGCTTTTCAAACTAGCAGGCTGGATGTATCAAGACAGATTTTTATATTGTATTACGAAGGAGAAAATGATGGGTTTTATTTCTTCAACTGGGATATTGTAGGGGAAAGAAATCCTCAAATTTAACGAGTTGTAGTTCAATAAAAACCTATAAATTATAATCTTACATGAATTTGCAGCATGAAAAATTAATTAAATAAACACTTTTTTACTAAGTTTGAGGAAAAACAAGTATCATAATCATTTTATGATTTAAACGATATTTTGTTCTGCTATAAATCAGTAAGGTAAAAAACCAATTTATTAAACGTTTTTAGGTGTTAATAAAAAGAGTTGACATTATGAATTTGAAGGGATATGATTCAAATATCATATAAAATAAAACAATTGTAAACAGGTTATTTTTTTATTATTAATAATAATATTGTTTAAATTTCTTTTAAAAAAGTAAGATAAAGGTCCAATTTTTTTTTTAGAAAAAAAAACTATTTTGTTACATAAATTAAGATAAATGGTCAATTTAAACCACGTCTATATAATTAAGATAAAAAAAACAATTGTAAATTATATTTCTTATTTATTCTCATGAAACTTGGCATCATAATCTCATCCACGTCTATATTTAAACCACTTTTTCTTGTTGTTGTTGTTTTGAAGTCAACTCAAATCCATTAAAGAGACAAACTCTCACTCACTCCTTCTTTTGCTTCAACTTCAACACATGGCTTCTTTCTCACAGGGTATTGTTTTAACCACAGCCATGCTTGTCTCAAGCACCGTGCTTTATCTCGTTTTTTCAAAACAAAACATTACCCCAACATATATTTATGGAAATCACGTTTCTCATGATTCTAACAGAAATATTTTGAGCTCTTGTTTGTATTCAGGTAAACCATTATCTCTTCTTTTCATTCACCTTACTTTGTGGACGAAAATTTCTTAATGTGTTGTGTTGTTTTTTTAGAGGAAAAGAAGAGGGAGAGAAAGATGATGAAGAAAAAGAAGAAGAATGTTAGATTTGAAGAAAGTGTGAAGGAAGTGAAAGAAAAGAGTGAAATAATTAGGAAAGAGAAACAGAGGAAGCGAAACAGAGTACAGAACAACTGCAAAAATGAAACGCAGAAAATTCGTGGAATTCCGGCGAACAGAATCGCTTTGTACAACGGGATTTTGAGGGACCAAAGACATAGGATGCAGTGTTCTTAATTATTTATTATACTCGTTCTGTACATTTGTTTTTGGAACAAAGGAAATCCGTATATTACTCTTGCTCTGTTTTTTTATTTTATTTAATAGTTTTGTGGTTAGGGTATTAACACACAAAAAGGAAAATAAAATAAATCGATTCTTCGTGTGGTTGTAGAGACATGTTCACCAATGTTCACGATTCAATATGATTTTGTGATCCAACTCAACGCTAGTTTTTTTTTTTTTTAGACGAAATGGAAATAATAGTTACCACGTAAAATGGTCTATACTAAAAAAATTAGTCTTTAATAATAATTTTCGTAGTCTGATTTTAGTTTTTATTCTTAAATCAACTAATGTGTATTTTTCTAAATTTTAAATAATTTTTATAAGTATATATTTAATAAATAATGAATTAAATATAATTTTTAAATAAAAAACTATTTATAAAAATAACTTTAAGGATCCAAAACAACAAAAATAAAAATTTATAAATTAAATTTTGAGCTAATTTTTGTCTTTTTAATAGCAACTAGTATCTAATACTTTGGTACAATAAAATGTAATTTTTTTAGTATGTTACAATATTAACCAATATTTCACATTGGAAAATAATGATGATATTGTAAAAGTGTTAATTTGGAAAATTGAAGAAAAAAAATTGATACTTAAGAGATTAATTGTTAGACACCCCTATGACCATATGAACCTATCTAGTGCAAAGTTTACAATAGACATATAGAAATTTTATGGACAAATTAATATTGATTTGTGAAAATTTTAAATTAAAGATATATTATATAATCAAAATTGTAAGAGGCACAATAAAAATGTTACCAATGTCTTATTTATTATAAGAGAGGATGGTCTTATTGAAATATGAGAAGTATATCCTCGGGACATTGATGCATTGTAATGGAAAATAATTATTTATTGCTAATATATTTGTGATAGCACACAAGCATTGGTTGGGATGTAATGTGTGTAGTTAAATTACATTAATGGTTGAAGAATTTGATGAAAAAGTCAAAACATAAGTTGGACCATAATTTTCAATTTAGTTTTTTACATATAAGAATTTTTGAATTATTTAACTTCAAGTAAAATGTATCTTTTATAATAAAAATGAAATTAAGTTGTTTAACTTTAAAAATAGATACGAAAGCGTTGAGATAATTTTATAAGACTAATTTTAATTTTAATTTTTTATAAATATAATTTAAATAATAGCTATAAGAGCACTTAATACTTAAGGTGTAGATTCAAATTCACAATACCCATATTTTCTCCATATTTTAGGGTATATCAATTTCACAATTAGCATCTTTTAAAAAATAAAGTAATTTAGATTATTGGTTTTATTAAAATATATTGCTTAAAAAATTAAATATCATCAAATCTATTTTTTTATGGTAAAAATTAAGTTAAATTATAATATAAAAGGAAATTTTGACTTCAATATTTAATAGACTTAATAATTATTAATAAATAAATAGTTTTCTTTCATCACATTCACCGTCCAATTCTATATGAGAACTACTTTATTTTTTATTTGACAAATGCCCAATTCGATATATATGTTTTTTTTATCCTTTAACAAACATTACAAATAATGGACTCTTCCCGTTAAGACACAGCCTCCCGAATCCCGATATGCCCTTTCCTTGAGCGTAATGCTATTCGCACCTGCATTGCTTTATAATACGCCTCCAGCGTTCTTTTTTTTGGTGAACTACGCCTCCAAGCATCTAAATAAACTTTTTGGTGTCTTTTCTTGGGCACTACTATTCGCACCCACTAAATAACTACAAGGTAACAAAAATTATGTAAAAAAAATATAACACAAATCAATTGTATTATTTTAACACACCAAAATAGACATCGCATACCAATAAGTGTAGACATTGAACTTGATGTAAGAAAAAAAACATCCAAAGAGAGAAAAATATAATATAAAAATCAAAAATCGTAGAAAAATATAATGTTGATGTTACTAGTTGTGTCCAAAGATCATTTCACAAACACAATTTAAGAGGAAAAAAATTTAACACGTTAAAAATCATTTTTTATATAAAAATGCCAAACTATCTAACTAGTATCAGACCCTGATTTTGCTTGATGGGGGAGCAAAAATGACTTGGATCAAGTGGATTAAGTCTAGTGGTGGAAACTCATAATTTGTTGAGACAAACTCTCTATTTTAAAGTTTTGATGAAAATAAACAAAAGTTAATTAAGAATGTTAATTATGATTCTAAATGTTATGTTAATTTAACTTGTGCTTTTGAGTGGATTTAATTAAGAACAGAATCAAACAAAGCAAAGAAAACAACAACAAGAACACTAAAACAAAGAAAGAGCTACAGCCTCGAAAAATTTCATCACAGCATGTTGTTCAAAGTTTATCTACATCGTTAACAAAGAATCTACTCTAGAAATCACTCATATCTAACAAACACATGGCAAGGAACAAGTACAAATAATCCAGACTCAAAAAGGACATTTGATCGCAAAGATTAAAGAGTTCAAACATGGACAAAAGTCATGACGGCTTAAGAACTCCAAAATTCAAATGTCAAAGAAAACTTGATCAAACTGGGTATATGACAAGACAAGAACAAAGAAAATACAGAACATTCAAAACGGGAACTCCAGAATGATTATTGAAGCTCAAGAACGTTCAAACTGATAAAACCAAGAACGTTAATCATTCTCCGTTTTCTGCACATCAACAGCAGCCTTGCATCCTCTCTGTTTCAGTCTGCAATTCGCTTCAAAACTTCTCCAACCTCCTCTAGCTACACTCAAGACTAAAGACAGATAATGTACCATCCAAGATCAATGAAGAAATGTCAAAGAAAGGACAAAAATGCTTTCAATGCTAAAACATCAAAAGTCAAAAAGCTGTTTTCAAAGCAACATTATTTTTATTCTAAAAATAATGTTTTAGTCAAAAAAGCATGGCCTCTCCAACAGCTATTTCGTACATCTCCAGCCTATAAATAGAAGGCCATTATCTCAGTTCTCAGCAAGAAATTCAAGTGCAAAGTAATCAACATTATACAATCACACTTAAGCTTGAAATTCTGAAAAACAGAGGCAACATCATTTTCTGCAATTCGCGAAACATCCACTGCTGCACATTCACATATCAGCTGCGAAATTGTCATTAGATACTCTGTAAAGAATCTATTCTCAAACAAGAGTTGAGCAATATCAGATTCTGTCAAAATTCAATCATTTGTAAAACTCAAACTATAAGAGTTTCTTTATAGTTTGTTTAAGATTGCTTCCTATCAAGGTTAGATAGGTGTTGTGATTGCTTTCTGGGTGGAAAGTAATTAAGAAAGAAATAGATCAAGGTTGATTTATTCTAGGTGTTGTAAGATTAAGAAGGTTCTTCATTTTAAACACTTAGTGGAAAATCTCACAGTGTGAGGACTGGACGTAACCCACGTTGGGTGAACCAGGATAAATCTGTGTGTGGTATTCTCCTTCCTTTCTCCTTCTTTATTATACTGCACTAATCATTTGATATAAAGTATAAACTAATTTTCTGCTAATTAAAGAACGTTCTCTGTTTTATAACATAAACCAAGAACGTTCTCCGTTTTCTGTTTTATAACCAAGATCATTCTTGAGTTATTTTCTTAAGTTTTAACAGGAATTTTTAAAAGGCATATTTACAAATCAAACCCCCCTTTCTTGTAAATCGACATTGTTACTTCAATTGGCATCAGAGCTCGGTCTCTAAAAAGTTCAAAAACACCTAACAAGTGTTAGAGAAAAGATCTAGAAGAATGTCGAAAGCAAAATACATTGTTGAAGGAGGATCCTCAAATCGACCTCCATTCTTTGATGGATCAGACTATTATTTTTGGAAAAACAAAATGCAGTTGTTCTTAAAATCTCAAGACACAGGAATGTGGCGCATCATTACAGATGGAGATTTCACACCAAGGGTTGATCAAGATGACTCGAATTCTGCTCTAAAAAAGGAAGCAGATTGGACAGCAGAAGATAAAGCTAAGGTACTTCTAAACTCTAAAGCTCAATTATTCTTATCATGTGCTTTAAGCAGGGAAGAAAGTGAAAGGGTAGATGAATGCACAACTGCAAAAGAAGTCTGGGATACATTGCAAACTCATCATGAAGGAACAAGCCATGTCAAAGAAACAAGGATAGACATTGGTATAAGGAAATTCGAATTGTTCGAAATGCAAGAAGGAGAAACCATTGATGAAATGTACTCAAGATTCACCACAATAGTAAATGAAATGCGCTCTCTTGGCAAAGCCTATACTGTGCAAGAAAGAGTAAGAAAAATCATGAGGTGTCTCCCAATCATTTGGAGACCAATGGTGACAGCTATAAGCCAAGCCAAGAACCTTGAATCACTGCCTCTGGAAGAACTAATTGGAACTCTAAGAGCTCATGAGGTAGTATTGCAAGAAGACAAACCAATCAAGAAAGGAAATGCAATAGCACTGAAAGTCTCTCAAGAAAAAATCACAGTTCCAGTTGAAGAGGAATCAGAAGAGAATGAACAAGGAGATGCTGATGAAATCGCGCTTCTCACTAGAAGAATTCAAAGAATGATGAGAAGAAGAGATCAAATCAAAAAGGGATTTCAAAACAGAAATCCTAAAACAGAGATTGACAAGAGTCAAGTCACATGCTTTGGATGCAACAAATTGGGACATTACAAGGCAGAATGTCCATCAAACAAAAATCCACCAAAACGATTTCCCTTCAAAAAGAAATCAATGATGGCAACATGGGATGATTCAGAGGAATCAGAAACAGAAGAAGAGGAAGAAGAAGCCAACATATGCTTGATGGCAAAAACAGAGGAAGATGAGGTAATGAATTCTGAACCATGTCATTTATGTCAACAAATGGGAAATGAATTTGATAACTTGCTAAATGACTCAAATCTCCTTATTCAAAAATGTAGTTCTCTGAAAGAACAGTTTTATAAAGAGAAAGAAGAGAAGGAAAGAAATCAAACTGAAAATAATTTGTTAAAAAAGATGATTCAAGAATTGAAAGAAACAAGAGTTTTTGAAAGTGAAGAATGTCAAGAACATTCTGCGCTACAAACGGAGAACGTTCAACTCAAAAATGAAAACGAACTTCTCAAAACTGATTTACTAAACTTCATTAAAGCCACTGAAACTTTTCATAACATCATGGGATCTCAAATAGGAATTTTTGATAAAGCTGGTCTTGGTTTCAATCAAACTCAAAAAACCAAACTTTATGAAAACTTCTTTGTCCCAGAAAGAAAGGAAGAAAAATGCAAGACTAGATGCTCATACTGTAGAAAACTTGGACATCTAGAGTTTGCATGCTACTTCAGGAAAAGGGATGAAAAAATCAAAAAGAAAAAGCTTTTTAAACATGAGAATCATCCTGTCAAGATTGTTTCAAAAAAACAGCAAAACGGAGAATGTTCTCCAGTTTGTTCCCCAAACGGAGAAAGTTCAAAGTTACAAGTTGAACGTTTCAAAAAATCTGTTAAACCAAAGTTCAACTCTCCTAAATCATATATTGCTAAACCCATTTCAAAATCAACAAACAACACAGCTGTTTCCAAAACAAGAATGATATACCACTTAAAAACTAACTCTCAAGGACCCAAAACAAAGTGGGTACCTAAAACTGGAATGATATCACCTGCAGGTTGGTTTTCAAAATACAAAGAGAAAGCCTTGGTTCTTGGACAGTGGCTGTTCAAGGCACATGACAGGAGATAGAAATTGTTTCATAACCTTCAGCAAGAAGGATGGTGGTTCGGTCACATTTGGAAATGATGATCAAGCTCAAATTAAGGGAAATGGAACAATTGGTAAGACAAACTCTGCTCAAATAAATGATGTCCAATACGTGGAAGGATTGAAACACAATCTATTAAGCATAAGTCAGTTATGCGACAATGGATGCGAAGTCACTTTCAAGCCAAAGGTATGTGAAATCAAGATGGCCAGAACTGGAAAAATTATGTTCTCTGGTAAGCGAAAGAAAAATTTATATGTGATATATTTGGATGAATTACCTGATGAATCATGCTTTATATCAATCAATAAAGATAAATGGATCTGGCATAAAAGGGCTGGACATATCAGCATGAAAACTATTTCAAAAATCTCCAAACTTGATCTTGTTAGAGGTTTACCAAAACTTAATTTTGAGAAAGACAAAATCTGTGAAGCTTGTGCAAAAGGTAAGCAAGTCAAGAGCAGCTTTCATACAAAAGATTTTGTATCAACAAATAGAACTCTTGAACTACTTCACATAGATTTATTCGGGCCTGTCAAAACAACAAGTCTAGGAGGAATGAAGTATGGTTTTGTTATTGTTGATGATTTCTCAAGATTTACATGGGTTCTATTTTTAAAACAAAAAGATGATGCATTTGAATCATTCAAAACATTTTGTAAAAAGGTGCAGAATGAAAAGGACTCCAGCATCATCTCTGTAAGGAGTGATCATGGAGGAGAATTCATAAATGCCTCATTCAAAAGCTTTTTTGATGAACTTGGTATATCTCACAATCTTTCATGTGCAAGAACTCCACAACAAAATGGAGTTGTTGAAAGAAAGAATAGAACACTACAAGAAATGGCAAGAACTATTTTAGAAGAATCAAATGTTGAAAGGTATTTTTGGGCAGAAGCCATAAACACTTCTTGCTATATCTTGAATCGTGTATCTATCAGAAAAATCATCAACAAAACTCCATACGAAATCTGGAAAAACAGAAAACCAAACATTTCTTACTTTCATATTTTTGGTTGTTACTGTTACATACTAAACAACAAAGATCCTATTGGAAAATTTGATGCAAAATCCGATAAAGCGATCTTTCTTGGATACTCAACCGAATCTAAAGGTTATAGAGTGTTCAATTTAAGAACTAATGTTGTTGAAATTAGTATGCATATATTGTTTGATGAGTTTGATGATCTAGATATAAGTAAAAAGGATGAGGAAGAAGAAACTCAAAATGAAACGCAGCAGGAAACAAGTCTGCAGAAAACAGAGATTGATAAACAATCTCCGTTTCATTCTCCACCAAAAAGCTGGAAAACCATTGGAGATCATCCTCAAACTCAGATCATTGGAGACACAGCTGATGGAATCCGAACCAGAAGATCATTCAAAAATGATGACGACAGCATGGCAATGATATCTCAGATTGAACCAAAGTCAATCAAAGATGCTATTACTGATCAATCTTGGATTAACGCCATGAAGGAAGAACTTCTACAGTTTGAGAAAAATGAAGTTTGGACTCTAGTACCAGATCCTTTAGATCAAACTGTTATTGGCACTCGATGGGTATTCAGAAACAAGCTTGATGAAGAAGGTAAGGTCGTGAGAAACAAAGCAAGATTAGTAGCTCAAGGCTACAATCAACAAGAAGGTATAGACTATGATGAAACTTTTGCTCCAGTTGCAAGGTTAGAAGCTATTCGAATACTTCTTGCATATGCATCTCATAAACTCATCAAACTGTTTCAAATGGATGTGAAAAGTGCTTTCTTAAATGGTTTTTTAAATGAACAAGTGTATGTAAAACAGCCCCCAGGTTTTGAAAACCAAGCAAAACCAAATCATGTTTTCAAACTTACCAAAGCTCTTTATGGCTTAAAACAAGCACCAAGGGCATGGTACGAAAGACTGAGTTCATTTCTGATCGAGAACAATTTTCAAAGAGGAAAAATCGATACTACCTTATTTAAGAAAACTGAAGGAAATGAATTACTCATTGTTCAAGTATATGTGGATGATATCATTTTTGGATCAACAAATGAAAAACTATGTGAAGATTTCTCAAAACTTATGCAAAGTGAATTTGAAATGAGCATGATGGGGGAATTAAGATATTTTCTTGGTTTACAAATCAAACAATACGAAAAAGGCATTTTTGTTTGTCAAGAAAAATATATCAAAGATCTGTTGATCAAATATAAAATGAATGAGTCAAAAATTATGACAACTCCCATGCATCCATCCACTTCCTTAGAAAAAGATGAAAATGGCAAATCTGTCTCTGAAAAAGAATATCGTGGAATGATCGGTTCTCTGCTATATCTAACTGCTAGCAGACCAGATATTGTGTTTGCAGTAGGATTATGTGCTCGATTTCAATCAGCGCCAAAAGAATCCCACTTAACTGCTGTTAAACGCATATTTAGATATCTCGTTGGAACAACTAATCTTGGTCTTTGGTATAGAAAAGGTTCCCATTTTGATATTATAGCATACTGTGATGCTGATTATGCTGGAGACAAAGTTGAAAGAAAAAGCACAAGTGGAGCATGTCAGTTCCTAGGTGAAGCATTAATCAGTTGGTCATGCAGAAAACAGAACACCATAGCACTATCCACAACTGAGGCTGAATATGTGTCAGCTGCAAACTGCTGTTCACAAGTTTTGTGGATCAAGAACCAACTTCAAGATTACTCTGTAAGCTATTCCAATATTCCAATTTATTGTGATAATACAAGTGCTATAAATCTGTCTAAAAATCCTATTCAGCATTCTAGATCAAAGCATATTGAAATAAAACATCATTTCATTCGTGATCATGTCAATAAGAAAGACGTTGAATTAATCTTCGTTGATACTCAAAATCAACTTGCTGACATTTTCACTAAGCCTCTTGTGGAGGATAGTTTTAATTCAATCAAGGAAAAACTGAGAATCATGAAAAATCCAGAAAATTCTGGTTGAAATCTGCTTCTGCAGAAAACGGAGATCGTTTATCAGTCTCCGTTTCGCGATTCATCATTCTCCGTTCTGGAAAAAGCAACAGTCTGCTTTTCCCTCTCAAAAGTAAAAAGGGAAATCTTGGCATTTATTACACGTGCCCTTGTGTCTGGTGTTAGCATGCTGACACATACTCTCTCCAATCCCCCAAAATGCTTTTCCCATTTTCCTAGGTACAAACTCATCATTACTCCACCTTTTTCTCTCTATCCACTCAAGTCAGGAAACTGCTCCTCTTCCCACCTCCTTTTCCCCAAAAGCTGGAATCATCTCTCTCTTTCTCTAAATCACGTTCACTGTTCATCTTCTTCATCATCTTCCTCCCAAAAAACAACAATGGCTCGAACCAAACAGTCTGCACGAAAAAATGCCTCTCTCTGTACACCACCCTCTTCATCGTCCTCATACCAATCCAGAGAGCGTTCTCCCTCTCCACCACCTCGCCCTTCACCACCACACTCATCTTCCGCCTCTCCATCTCCTCAAAACAGTCAAGAAGTTCTAAATCTCATGCCTCTGTCTACCTTTCTTCCACCACTATACACTCG
>NC_021160.2:53760052-53820323 GCF_000331145.2 Cicer arietinum
TTATCTTTAATGAAACTCTTTCTGTTTGCATTTAAAAATTCTATTTTAACAAATGCACAAATTGAGGGGGAGCTGTTACAGCTCTTTATAATAGAATCAAATTAAAATCTAAATTAACATGTTTGTCATCATCAAAAAGGGGGAGATTGTTGAGACAAACTCTCTATTTTAAAGTTTTGATGAAAATAAACAAAGGTTAATTAAGAATGTTAATTATGATTCTAAATGTTATGTTAATTTAACTTGTGTTCTTGAGTGGTTTTAATTAAGAGCAGAATCAAGCAAATACAAGAAAAGACAACAACAAGATCATTCTGCATCATAAACAGAGAATGATTTTCAGCTTCACCGAACTATCTATCACAGCATGTTGTTCAAAGTTTATCTACATCGTTAACAAAGAATCTGCTCTGGAAATCATTCATATCTAACAAGTACATGGCAAGGAACAAGTACAAATAATCCAGACTCAAAAAGGATATTTGATCGCAAAGATCAAAGAGTTCAAACATGGACAAAAGTCATGACGGCTTAAGAACTCCAAAATTCAAATGTCAAGAAAACTTGATCAAACTGGGTATATGACAAGACAAGAACAAAGGAAATACAGAACATTCAAAACGGGAACTCCAGAATGATTATTGAAGCTCAAGAACGTTCAAACTGATAAAACCAAGAACGTTAATCATTCTCCGTTTTCTGCACATCAACAGCAGCCTTGCATCCTCTCTGTTTCAGTCTGCAATTCGATTCAAATCTTCTCCAACCTCCTCTAGCTTCACTCAAGACTCAAGACAAATAATGTACCATCCAAGATCAATGAAGAAATGTCAAAGAAAGGACAGAAGTGCTTTCAATGCTAAAACATCAAAAGTCAAAAAGCTGTTTTCAAAGCAACATTATTTTTATTCTAAAAATAATGTTTCAGTCAAAAAGCTAAGTCTTTCCAACAGCTCTTGTACCTTCATTCAAGTACATCTCCAGCCTATAAATAGAAGGCCATTATCTCAGTTCTCAATAAGAAATTCAAGTGCTAAGTAATCAACATTATACAATCACACTTAAGCTTGAAATTCTGCAAAACAGAGGCAACATCACTTTCTGCAATTCGCGAAACAGCCACTGCTGCACATTCACATATCAGCTGCGAAATTGTCATTAGATACTCTGTAAAGAATCTATTCTCAAACAAGAGTTGAGCAATATCAGATTCTGTCAAATTCAATCATTTGTAAAAACTCAAACTATAAGAGTTTCGTTATAGTTTGTTTAAGATTGCTTCCTATCAAGGTTAGATAGGTGCTGTGATTGCTTTCTGGGTGGAAAGTAATTAAGAAAGAAATAGATCAAGGTTGATTTATTCTAGGTGTTGTAAGATTAAGAAGGTTCTTCATTTTAAACACTTAGTGGAAAATCTCACAGTGTGAGGACTGGACGTAACCCACGTTGGGTGAACCAGGATAAATCTGTGTGTGGTATTCTCCTTCCTTTCTCCTTCTTTATTATACTGCATTAATCATTTGATATAAAGTATAAACTAATTTTCTGCTAATTAAAGAACGTTCTCTGTTTTATAACATAAACCAAGAACGTTCTCCGTTTTCTGTTTTATAACCAAGATCATTCTTGAGTTATTTTCTTAAGTTTTAACAGGAATTTTTAAAAGGCATATTTACAATTCAAACCCCCCTTTCTTGTAAATCAATATTGTTACTTCATAATTGAGGGGGGGAAATATTGGATATATAAGGAGAATGACCCATTGACTAGGAATGGAGGAAATATTGGATATATAAGGAGAATGACCCATAAACTTAATGTCTTAAGATTTTGGGTTGAGATGTGGTGTTTAAGTCTCTTAAGAATCCTTGATGTTTAACTCATTTCGGATGTCGTGATCTCCCGAACTCCCCAACATATATTAGGTACGAATACCATATCTTCTTCTCTAAAATTAGTCTTTCCTATTTCGTAAATCTGAAAAATAAGAGATAGTGACATTGCATACATAAAAGGCACACAAAACTTGACAATTAGAAATTGTTCTAGATGTTTGAGTGTTAATGGTGGGGAAAGCAAGAACCACTATTTACTCGAATGTAATTGTAGAAGAAGAGTTGTCATTAGAACAGCAAACACTCATACAAATCCAACAACGACCTTTATTCACTTGTCTTTTCCCTAAGTTTTTATTAAACAAATTTTATTTATTTGCCTTCATTCTCCAATCCTCTATAACAAACTTCTTTCATATATTGTATTGTAATTACTATGGTATAAGATGATAATTGTAGTTATACTTTCTTCATATGGTTTTGAAGGAAAATAGATTCTTTATATTTAGTGTATAGTGATTTTTGTGACTTTAGTGTGTTTTAAGATAAAATTGGTGATTAAAATAAATTTATAAAAATTATTTAGATAAAAGAAAATAATTAATTATGAGAAAAATAAATAAAAAATCACAAAAGATAGAGAATTTCAACGTATTTTGAAAAGATTAGAAAACTAGGCTTACTTAACAAGAACAAAGTTGATAAAACTAAAGAGGCGTGGAAGGAAGATAATGAGTTAGAGTGCAAAGTTAATGCATAAAGTAGATGCTTTGGTGAATGAAGTGATAGTGTTAAAATATTTGATAGCAGCAATGTACATTTCAAATTAATCCCTCCAACAACTTTTTCTCTTAAGATTTCAAATTATTTCTATGACGTGGACAAATATCTATGTAATATAAAAAATTACAGTTTTATTTAACATGACACCCTATCACACTTAATAAAATAATTTAATATAACAAATAAATTTACTAATACAATTCAATATTATAAATTCTTTTACCATCCGTAAATATAAGTTTTAAGATATTAAATTGCTTGACATTTGCCATAGCTTCCAAAACTAAACTTTCAAATAGAGACATTTAAGGAAAACAATGAAAAGATTATGTAGAGAGGTGTATTAGCAAAAACATAGGTGACAATACCAATGTGCTTTGTGAGGCAGAATTATTCATAATATTTAAAGAGAAAATCCAGACCTAATTATGATTTCGGTCTCAACTATAAATTAATATGCATCAATTGAAATGGGTGATTTGAATCAAATTTTAAATCAAATTTAAGGAAAATTGTATTGATTTTTTTTATATTATTTTAAATGACATTATCATTTTTTCTAATTTGAAAAAATAAAATAATCGCATATTATATATTTACAAAAATAATTACATCAAATATTTTTTATCACACTTACATCTATTTATATCATTTATTATTTGATATAATTACAATTTTTCTTTTAATTTATAAAACTATAACTATACATCTTAATATTTATAATTTTAAAATATATAATTATATTATTAGTAATATATTACGAATGTGCATTATAAATAATTTTTAATAAATATAAGAAAAGTGAATGCATCTTTTTTATATATATATTTGAGATTAAAGTTAACGTAAATATGGAATAGAGATGAAGAATATATGTTGTAGAAAAAACAAATGATGGGAATGAGGTTGTTGAAGTGAATCTGAATAGCATATTGGGAAGAAAAAGGAATGGGAAGGGGACAAAGACGAGACAGTGAGAAGACGTAAGGAGTGACAAGTGATAACAAAGGAAGAAGCGTACGGAGAAAATGACGTAATTGTAATGATCTGAACAGTTACATTTGTAAGGTTAGTAGATGCCAAAACAATATCTGAAGACAACTGTCTTATCAACCACCCTATAGTCTCACATACCGTTGGATTCCAAAATTCATTTTAAATAGAAACCTTTGGATGCATTCTGTCTGTAAAGTAATAATGTCTTGTCTCCTGCTCCTTCATCCATGTGTTTCACTTCTCGCCCCCCACACCCTCTCTTATTTCTTAGCTGTTCTATTCATTTATCGATATACTCATTTTACACAAATTAAACATAACCCTATTTATTTTTTTTTATCATTTGTATTATTAGTTACATAATTTGTATATGTAGTTGTATAAACTTTCACTCTATCATTCTATCACTTGTAGAAAAAAAAATCTTCATTCAAAAATAATTAAATTATTTATTTATTTCATATATTTTCATAAAAGTGTATAAACTAAAGAGAAATAAAATATAATGTATTATTAATATCATAAATATATAGTGTAGTAAAAATGATACAAATTATATTACTTAAATAGTATAATTGAAAAAAAATTATTAAAAATTGAAATAATTATTTTCTTTGACACATTTTTTATACAAATCAGTGAATTACGTTGAGTAATTTGGTATGTCTCTTGCACGAAATTTTAGACCTTAACTCGTCTCTAAGTCTCTTAACTTGATCAAACTCGATAAATTGCAAGTTCATTAAGTACGGAACGAAATAAAATCGAGACCAGGTTGATTCCAAAACAAGACGCCAAATAGTAATCTTTAAAAAAAAATTAGAAAAAATAATTAAACATAAAAAAACATATAATAAGTCACATATGATTACCACTTGTCAATTGATTCAATAGTAGTAACTCATAATATTGTTTTAAAAACTATAAATTACTAAGTTAGTGATTCAATTGATAATATTTTTAGAGAGAATGAATCATTAATAACATAAAATAATAACAAAAAATAATCATTTGTCCTCAAGGTAATTTGAAACGAGACGAATAATCTAAAACCGATCATTTTTCTACCTTGTCTTTATGTTGTCTTTAATTCTTTGAAACTGAGTCAAATTCATCCATTTATTTACGGGTCAAGACAGGTTCGCAGGAGATAATGAGTCTTGTAGAGTCCTACTAATAGTTAACATTTTGCTTAATTTTAATAAATTATTTTATTAGTTTATAAATTTAACATCCCCAATTTTTTAATTTTTTTTCACTTTTGGCATCTTTTGATTTGTTATGACTTTTAATTATATAAAATAATTTATATAATTGTTTGGGACTAAATTGCTAAACAAATGTATCAATACTACAAATTTAGTCAACTTTTAATATATATATATATATATATAAATTTAGTCAACTTTTAATATTCATTAAAATTTTAATAACATTAGTATAGTGTTTTTCTTTAGAGTATGTAAAAGTTGTGAAACAAACTTAGGCTTATTTATTTAGAATACAATTTCTCTCATCTTTAATAATAGTACTATTTTAATATATTATTGATTTATTGTAATTTTTTTATATTTTTAATGATTCAATTTATTTTTCATAGAAGATATTTTAAGCAATAAAGTTACATTTTTATTGGGATTATATAGATTAAACATGGTCAACGAATTTTGACCCTCTAAGTCAAATGCTTACAAGACAGTAGTTAATTAGTTATTCTTTAAAAGTTTTGTTTTCACCTTATTGAAAAGTTAAAACTTATTTTTGATTTATTAATAAATGTCATAAACAATTTTTTTAATATATATAATATAACCAATTTTAATACTTCATCCGTTCCATAATAGTTGTCGTATCTTTTAAAAAATGATATTACAATAATTGTTGTTTTTTAGTTTTTAATATAATTTTTAATTTTTTTTTATTAATTATAGTATTTAATTATTATTATATGCATTCATTTCAATTTAATATATATCTACTTTATATTTTTTATAATTACAATCACCTAATGATTTAAAAAATAGTTTGATATTTTTTTTTAATTTATTATATTTTTATAATCTATATAAAATGATTAAATATGGTAATTATTTTGAAACTGAAAAATAATAATTAATTTGAGATGGAGTATTTATTAATGTAATTTTACAGTAATATTGAGAAATTTGCCATGGTGATGCTTAATTACACTACACAAGGCTAGTTTCATTTTTTGATTTTTTTTAACAATAAATTAGGTGAAAACATGTTTGTTAATTTATTCGGGAAAAAAGAGGTTGTTGTTTCCAAAATGTTGTTGATTTTTCTTTGGTTTGTTCTGACAACGAAGTTCAAGACAGAAGCTGGAAAAAGGAAGCATGAGGGGGGTAAAAAGTGAAGGTACGTATTTAACTCTTTCTTGACAATACTCCAGTTTCCAGTTCTTCTATATATAAAGCTAAACTTTAATTAGCCTGAAAACTGAAAAGCTTATATCATGTTAGATTCAACAGTGAATCTCAACCATTTGTCAGGATCATATCTAACTATTAGCTTATATCATTTTAAGTGCTTACACTCCCTTGTTTTATATCCATTTTTTTAGGGAACACATTTTTGGTGATCCTATATATATTTGTACACATTATTTTCCAACATTCGTTTTCTTTATTTTTTTTATACTCTATTTCTATTAGTCCTTTAACTTACAAGTCAGTTGACTTATTTTAGTTTGTTAACCATTAATCAATATAGTTAATTATTAGTTAATAATCGTTTTAGCGGTTGGATAATAACAATCACTCTTATTCTTTCCTTATATCAACACGTAAGGTTGTCAAATTATAGGTTTTACTTAACATTTTTGAGGTATAGAAAAAGCGTAGATCATAGGATTGTAAAGCGGATCTTAAGATCTTTAAAAAATTGACAAAATTATACCATAAAATTAAAAAAAATAACTTTAACATAAAAAATTTCATTGGTTAAAAAAAAAGTTACAAACTGAAAAACAAAAGATTATTACCATTGTCTCAAACAAAAAAAAAAAATCTATCACCATCATCTAAGATATGAAATTGAGATTGAAAAGAGTTGTAGAGATTACAAGAATTTATAGAAGAAATAGAATGAAGAATCTGAAATTGAATAATTTAATTTAAGTTGCAGAGCAAAAACCGAACAGGAACAGAGATGCTATGAGGAATATGAAATGTGCAGAAAACGAACATAATACGAAACAAAACAGTTGCTGCCTTCAAATCCTCGTGTTGGCTGTTGCTGCCTTCAAATCCTCGTGCGCGTGTCTTTTCTTTATGGGAAACAAGCAGAATACGGAGGCGAATAGGTGCAAAACGAGTCAGAGCAAGGGTTTTTACAATCAAGTCGAAAACGGATTGAAACAGCGTAACAAATCAAGATTATGTCTGTCATGCGCGACGAGGAGCGCCACCCCCACGCTTCCTCTGTGCATCCAATTATTTGGGTCATTAGATGATCTTTCATTCGCTCTAACACTATTCATACCGTAAAACACGTAAGATCTTAGGATATTATGCTTTAGAGCTCGCTTCTAAAAACAAATGTACATATCATTGTATTTGCATTATTTGATTCAAATGCAATTAAATGATGAGATATATTCACTAAATTGTTTCTTTATACATACATCATTTTTCTTTGTTTGCAACAATGGATTTTAATTATTAAAATTGTCATATTATTAATATTTTGTTGAATGAGAGGATAAAAAATTTAAACTTTTTTATCACTTTCTTACTCACATCAATCACTAAGTAAACTTTATATATTTTAGATTTTTCTTTCTTTTAAACTAAACAGTAGAAAGCTTTGTGATTTATGTACAAAAGATAGAGACGAGACTATTTTTTATTTGGGATTACACAATAGACTAAAAGATCATGGTTTATTTCTAATTAATTAAATATCAACTAACAAATTAATTAACATTTTCCATTAAAAAGATTTGGTCATTTTTATTCTAAAAATGATCTCTTATTTTGAAAATTTATATGCCAATACGGTCATTATCTTTTGTTCCAAAATTGTCTCTTACTTTTTACCAAAATTATACTAAAATAATACCTATTTATGTTCAAAAAGTGTACCCTATTTTGTACAAGTTATACGTGAGGTGGTTCTCTTTCTCTGCCACAAATATTTAAATGGAAAAAATAACATTGACATATAACTACAAATTTAGAATGAAAAGTATAGGCTTTTTATCACAATGGTAGTGTAGCACGATTGGCAGAAAATATATTGAGTTTTTAAGGATGTTATTAGAGATATTATTCTTTTCTTAAAATTATAGGACATTATTCTTAAACAATGCAAATCAAAGAGTATATTAAAAAAGTCAACATCTTTAATATGAATATATGAGTATTTCAGAATAAGTTTCACGGTCGATTAGAAAAAATAGTGATTATTCCCCACTAGAGATTTGTTAAATACCATGATTAACATTCAATTATTCAATGCGCTATATCATTTTTATACGAGATTAAAAGTTTTGTACTGTCAAATGTATATTATATTTAAATTGATAATCAATTACCTAATGACAATATAATATATAAAAAATAAATTTATAGATTTGTTTTGTAAGTTGACAAATTGTATGATGGTGTAAAGAGAACATCTTTAATCTGTTTTTAAATTTAATTGATTTAAATTAATTTTTAACTTTATTTTACCTATATATCCAACAAAGAGAAATATTATACTAACAAATTTTTTGACATCATATACTTATATAATTTTATTTTTTTATATTATATTTTTTTGGAGTGTTTTTTCTCTTATATTATATTATATTTTTACACAATTAATTTACAAATTTCCAAGATACTTGTTTATCTTTTAAGCATTTTATTTTTATTTGACAACTTTGATTTTCTTAGAAAATTAAAATGTAACTAATGATAGTAAAAAATGAGTAAATCAATCTAAATTTATTATTTATGAATAATATGTGTTTAAATAAAAATGAATTAAAGTTGAAAACGAAGGGAGTATCGAAGAATTTACGAAAAAAAAGAAAATGTTGGGTTGGTTTGGTCAAAGGCAGTATTAATTGTATGAGTTGGAGCAATGAATAAAAAGGGTAGAAAGGTAAATTGAAGATAAGAGAAAACACACGTTGGAGAGAGCATCTGAGTGAGTGACAGTATTGAGAAAGAATTCAAAGTGATGAAAGTAGTTCTTCACAAATGCAATTTCCCAAAAATGAACAAAAACAACAAACATTAACACTCTTTCCATCCTATTTACCCATAAAACCAGACCATTGTCTCTACCAAAGGAAACATCCTTCTACTACATATTCATTCACTTCAAACACTTGTTTTTTTTTATTAATCTTCCTATCAAATTTCAACCACCATTTGCATTTGCATGTTATTTTCTTCACTCTCACTTACATCACTATCCTTCATGCATCATGCCTCCACTTGGATTCAAAGTTGCAATCACTGTCTCTTTCATTTTTTCCCTAATTGCTCTACTTCCTAAATCAGGTAAAAAAAATGAGACACTCATCCATACTCTTTTCCTTTTTCACCTACCTATTTAATATATATAACCATCTTTTCATTATTAATTTTTAATATCTATTTTTATAACTGTCTAGTTTCTCTCTCTATCTCCCTCATACTGTTCTTGAAAATATATTGTTGGTGTAAAACTAATCTTTTACAACGTCATCATTTTATACGAAAGATTTTAAAAGTAGATATAACAGTTTTATGTTTTAACAGTTATAATTGATTGACAGTGTTAAAAATATACACGGATGATGTATGTTTTTGAGTGGTTTGTGCAGGGAGAATTGTGATGTGTGATGAAAGAAATGAGAGTTTAGAGGAAAAGAAAATGGTGATAGGGTCAAAGCCACCTGTTTGTGTAAACAAGTGCATGAATTGTAGGCCTTGCATGGCTACTGTGGTTGTTAATAATCAACCAAAGAAGGGTTTAAAATCAGTGTACTCTCATGAGGAACATGATAGTTATTACCTTCTTTCATGGAAATGCAGATGTGGGAATAAGTTGTTTCAACCATGACTTATACAAAGAATCAGTTTCTGCTTCTAGTTGTCAATTTTTTTCTTCTCTTTCTTAATTAGTAGTGGATGTAGATAATTAGTGGTAGCTAATATGCCTTACTATTGTTAATTATTGTCTTTAATTTATAGTAGTATATGATTTAATTAAGGTACATCTAGTTAATTAATGAGATACTCTCATTTAATTATCTTGATTGATTTGACTGTTTTTTCTTCCCTTATTATATTTTTAATCATAAATAAATGTACATTTCATCCAAAAGAAATAGTTAAGTGGTATAAGTTAAGACATTGATGAAATATTAATGAGGTTCAACCTTCAATATTTGCTTTTAACAAGTTTTTTCTAGTCCACCAAATTAACCAATAATATTTGGTTATATAAGAAGAAATAGAAATATTTAAAAAAGTAAATAGCTAAGAAGGTTATGGAGAGAGAGAGTTGGGGTGCATGAAAGTGGGGTCCGGAGGGTTGATATATAGGAGACAAAAACGTTTGTAACTGAAGAGAAGATATGACTGCAAACTGCAAACTGCAAACTGCAAACTGCAAACTGCGCACACTACTAATTTTATTTCAAAGCTATCAAAATTCAAAACAGACTCAGCTTTTCACAACCTAACCATACCTACCTAGGTACAACATTTCTATACTAAATAAATACCCAATCACTTTTATGTTATATTAATAATATTAATGACCAAATATAACAACAATGAAAGAAAGACATAATGCAAAACATTCAAGATTCCTAAAATTAAGAAGATTTTGCAAGGTCAAGAGTTGGTGTAAAAAAAATCAAATAAGTTATCGGGACCAAGTTTAGTCTATCAGTTTTATAAAAAAAAAATTATGAATGAAGAATTCAGGAGATCGAGGACAACCTAAAAAAAATTAAAGTAAAAAAAAAAGCACAAATGTATCAAAATATTTATTGTCTAAAACAAAGAAATTTCTTTGAAAAAAAAACTAATTATATTTTAACTTCTATTCATCAAGATCACTCATAGTTAAGAAAATTAAATTCATTCTTTTTAATCAAATTGACTAGGTTGGATTTTATTTTATAATAAGGATCGTCAAACATTAAATTCAAATTTTTTCTCGAATGATTTTTTTGCATTTAAAGTTCTTTTAGCTGATGAATTTTCGACAATTTAAATTCATTTTAGTCGAATAATTTTGTGTTTCAAATTCATTTTATCTTATATTTTTTTTGATATTTTACAAACTCGAAGTGTATTAAATATTTTTTAGTTTGAGGAGATAGTAAATATCTTAGTAGTTAAATAGTTAATTGGTTAGTTAGTTAGTTACACTAACTATTTTATTGTTGTTTATCTAAGTAGTTATATAACTGTATATAACAATTGATATAATTCTTTATCTCTATTTTTGTTGATCATAATAAGAATACTAAATTTCACTATAATTAACTCACACAACTGCGAGATCCGAGTTCAAATCCAAAACAATCCGTCCAACTTAACAATATGATTTAATTAATTTATTTTTTTAATCTATATCTTATCTATGGTTTAGATCATAAATTGTAATAATAATATATGAGTAATTGTGTATAAGTGTTTATGTCATATGTTTTTTACAATAACAATGTATTTGTGCCTCTCTCTTGTCGTGTGGTTTGCTGTATGTGCTTCATAGCTTACAAACTACGTGGAATAGCCAAAACAAATGTAGCATCTTGTTTTTATTAAAAAAGAATGTACCACCTAACTGGCAATATGAGTATGTGGGTGGTCTTGGGCCTTTTAAGGTTTAACTAATAATGATACTCGCAGCTCAGCCCAATAAAGGACCCATTGGGTTGGATAATGGACCGGCCACTACAATGCCAAAATAGGACCTGTTGTTCGGTGCGATCAAACCATTGTGAATATTTACACTATAGTTTTTTTGACTAAAATGATTCAACAGTAATATTTAGGCTCTATGTGCTAAAATTAAGTTACAAGTTAACTAATAGTTAAAAATTGAGTGATAGTTGAAAAGTTAATTGAAATTAGAATGTTTGGAAAATTTAGTTTTTGACAATATAAAATGACATAAAAGAACATAATTATTTAATTTAAAATAACAAAAAATGTGACATTTTTATCCGATCTCCCCTTGTATAGTTTTACTCCATTTTCGTTTTTTTTAATCAATTTTCCTACTTTATTTTATTAGTTTTTTTGTTTTCTTCTTCTCCATATTCTCATCTTTCCAATAACAACATTCTTCATATCTCAGATGGCTAAAACTCTAATTTCAAGTTTTTAAATTGGTTATGCTTCTATTTGTCCAAGTTGTCGCTTTCGTATCATTATATTTTCCAATTTGTTGTTTCATGTGAATTCGACTTGGAAGATGATATCCGACGATGACGATACCCCAATTACTCCTTCAACCTTATGTTATTCCTTGGTAACCTTCCTTTCATTGTTGATAGTGTTAAACTCTGCATTATTTGAAAATTTCTTAAATGTTGAGATTGTTATTAGGGATAACAATGAGTAGGGTTTGGGTAGGGTACTATAGTACCCGTCCCCATACCCGCGATTTAAAAAATACTCATACTCGTGCATATACCCTCTTGGGTATCAACTTTAATACCCATGCGCTTACCCTATGAGTACCTAAGTTTCCGTACTCATACCCATTACCCACACTTTAACTAAAATAGATTGATAAAAAAATGATAAAATGATATTGTTGTGATTAAATTTAAAAATTATACAAATATCTTAAATTCAATCATAAAGTATTATAAATCAAAATATTTTCTAACTCAAAACATTTCGAATGGACACTAATTACAATACATGTTCAAATATTATAATAATACTTTATAAAGTTGCAAGTCTTATGATAGTATTATTCGAGATCTGTAAAAACAATTGATAGAAAGTTGCAAATATAATTATAAAGTCACAATTAATAAGATATAACTTTTAGTTATAAAGTCAAAATTATTTACCTATTCATCATAATCAAATTTTTTAAAAGTTTGCAAACGTTTATGTTTCCATTATAAATATTGTAGTGGTCTAATGATATTAATAGATGTTTAAACATAGAAAAAAACTAATTAAACTAAATACAAATATAATAAATAATTTATATAAGTGCGGGTGTGGTGCGAGGTGAATACTATAGTACCCGTACCCACACCCATACCCACTTAATTTTGCGGGTAATTACTCGTCCTCATGCTCATACCCATTATGCGGATTTTTACTCAATCCATTGTGGGTTTTTTTTGCGGTTACCCATTGGGTCCGGATCTAATTGTTATTCCTAATTGTTATAAAGTTGGTCATGTTATGCTTTAATTAAATACCTTTTAGATTAAAAATATTGGGTTTTAATGCAATAATAGATTCAAACTCTTGATTAATCTCCTTCCATCTAAACGATACATGTTCGTTCTTCTGGATGAACTTCATACAAAGCTAAAAAGAAAAAATATTTTGATACTCTTTAGTCTATTTGAAAGCTATTCCACCATCAATATTGTCGTTAGTTGATGTCATTTTATAATTTTTACCAAAGTAAAACAATGAATCAGTTTTTTATAATAAAAAATTTATCAATAGTTTTTCACATATGATTACGAAAAACAAAATACTAAATATCTCAGATGCACTTTACTTCCACCATTTTCCCATGTTTCTCCTCCCAATTTGATTGCCCATTTGACGTGATATCTCTCTCACTCACGTTATCTCATCTCTTTATCCCTTACTATATTTATCTCATTTATGACTTTTGTGGTAGAAATACAAAAAAAAAAAAAAAAATACAACAAAGCTTTGAAATAAAAACTATAACCATGCAATTATTTTTGACTTTTTGGGAAAAAAAAAAAAAAAAAAAAAAAAAATACAACAAAGCTTTGAAATAAAAACTATAACCATGCAATTCATTTGTTTTTTTGTTATATCATTTTTTTATTACAATACAAACATAAATTTGAATAATTCTCTAAAAGTTTAGCAAACTATATATGTATAAATAATAATCGTAAAAACAATACAATTCATTTGCTGTTTACAATTTGACATAAAAAATAAATTTAAATTTATCACAATGATAAATTAAAAAATGAATAAAAATTAATAAATATGTCAATGCATATCTTAATCAGTTTTTGAATTATTTATTTATTTAAATTAAAAAAAAAACGGTACTTTCACCTAGAAGAATGTGAATATGTGGATAAGAGAATAGTGAACGAGTAAAGTAGTTATTTTGTATTATATAAATATAAAATAAATAATAAAAATAAAATAATAAAGTTATAAAAGGAAGAAAAATGTAAAAATATAAGTTCAAATGTTATTTGAGATAACATTTCAAAATAAACTATAAAGAGGTTAGAAAAACTTGTTTATCAAAAAAACTTGTTTATCAAACAATCTCTTTTAATCCAACAAATGTAAAAACATCCGATTATCTTTCTCCATGAATCATTCAATTTATTATTGTTCATAATTTTTCTTTTAATTTCGATAGAATTTTTCATTTCCTGGCATGCCATGCGTTATTAATGAGTGATAATGGAAAGAAATAAATAAAAGTTAAGAAAAAAATTTATAGACGATGTATAATAAAAAAAAAATAAGTAGAAATTGTAACTAAGTCGTAGTGTTTAGTGTTTGAGGGGACATTAAAAAATATATATTCAAAATTTGATAACAAAATCTCATCTAACAAACTAAAATCTCATATAACAAACTAAAATCTCATCTAACAAACTAACTACCTTATAAAAAAGAATATAAGATTGAAGCTTCGTTTTGTTTTGTTTTGTGTTGGGAGGCAAAATTTGTTCTAGTTACTTTGTTTATGGTGTGATTAGATAGATTAATTCACGCATGGCTAGTTAGTAGTGACAAGATATCGATAAGATTTATGCATATGTTCCCCTCAAAAAAAGAAAAGATTTATGCTTGATTAAAATTTGTTGAAAATAATACTCTCATTTTTTTAAAGAAATATAATATATCACATAAAAAAATAGACTTATCCACAACTGCGGATCTTGCAAAAAAGTATCGGAGAGCCGAATAGCGATTTGTAGTAACTAAAATATTATAATTGAAATTCATAAAAGTCTATGGTTTTTTATAGAGCTTCACACGGTTAATACATAGTCGACAAATTAGAAAAGGTAGAATTTCAATTATCACAAATTTTACAATTTTCACAAATCATACAATTCACACAAATTTTTAGAACATTACACAATTAAATCAAATAAAATATATTCACTTTACGATTTTTTTTATCTATATATGATTAGCCATTTGGACTGTGATTTAAAAACAATTGAATAATCTCATTATCCTGAGTTAAAGATAAAAAATTGACAAGAACCATGTTTGTTTTGTTTGCATTGTTTTATTTGTATATTTATAGAGAAAATTTATTTAAGTAAAAAAAGAAAAAGAGTACAAAATATAAAAAATTTAATCAAAAGCCACGCTAGTTTCTCATAATCATAAAATATAAATATAAGATATTTTAGTAATTTATTAACATTAATGATCTATACTTATTATTTATAAGATCTGCCTCTGCTTATGCATATAAAATATACCGTAGAATATCGTTTTCGTAAAAGAGCCATAAAAATTAACATTGGAATAGTTGAACCATATATTAAATGTTGACTAAAAATATCAAAGAGAGTAATAACCATAGTGACCAATTATAATAAGGCAACGCCGTATAGAAACAAAGAATGCGAGGAGTTAAGCAAAAGAGGTGTTGACGCATGGTTAGTCTCTATTGGCAAATACTTGAGATGGCGATGTGACATGTAAAATCAATTATCGACCGTTCAATTTTGCAGCTAACATTAACAAAAGCACAGAAACATCGGTATGGCGTGGGCCCACCAACCCATTCAATAATGTCAAACGTGTCTATGAGACAGAGCTCCTTACCATTACCAATACAATGGAAATGGGATCTATCATCTTACTATGTATATTCCCGCAAATATTACACTATATACATAACATAGTGTGTGTGGGTACAGATATTTTCATCCTCACTACATCAAATTTAGTTTGTATACACAATCAGAGTTGGTCATGAGCTGGTGTAAGTAGACTAATTGCTACGTAAGTTCATTTTTTTTTATTTTTATGTTTTAGGAGTATTATAAAGCCTCAACAAATACTATAAAAAAATAAAAATTTATTATGCATTATAATATTAATATCTGAAAAAAAAATCTAAAATTCAAAAAGAGAATCAGATTTTTTAAAAAAACTACAGATTTTTTTAAAAAAGTTCAGATTTTTTGAAAAAAAAGATAGTATCAGATTTTTAATGTTAGTGATATTGTTTATAAATTTTTATTTTACTTTAAGTTATTGATGTTATTTATAATTTTAAATAATTTTTTTATTTTAAGTTTTTAGTATTTTTTTATTAGATATTCAATTTTTAAGACTAATATATAGACTACAGAATATTTTAAACGACACTCATCATAATTATATTAAAAATTATTTAATTTGTATAATAATTATCTTTAAAATAATATAACGAATATTTGTAATATATTGATAATATAAAATATTTTATACATATTAAAATTAAACTCTTAATATAAATGTTGTTTAATGATTTGTAAAAAAATGTTTAAGATTTTCCATCTATGTGTTCGTGCATATACATATCCATGATAAAAAATAGTAGAAAGTTAAAATAAATTAACAAGTGCATATACATATCCATGATAAAAAAATAGTAGAAAGTTAAAATAAATTATCTTGTTATTTAACAAAACTAAGTACTTTAGAAATTGAAATATGCAATACTATAGTTTTTTATTATTTATATTTTAAAATAAGTTTCATTTTAGTAACATACGTTATTTTAGAATAATTGTTATTTTTTGATTGCAAATGTAGTTATATATTTTTTCAATTTACTACTCAATTATTAATATATGCACTAGTTCTAAAATATCAATTTCAAATGATAGAGAAAAACTATCAAAATACTCTCTCCGGTTAAATATAATTAAGTAATTCATACAAAAAAAAAATATTCCATTATAATTAATCATTTTAATTTATAATATATTTATTTTTAATTGTATCATTTAATTAAAATTAAATACATAATTTTTAATATAATATTTTTTTATTATATAATTATGACATTGATAATACATCATTACTTAACAATAATAATTTAATTAAAATAATATTTTTTTATATTATATGAGATGATCAATAATTCAATTATTTAAAAAAATAATATTTAATGAGAATAATTTAATAAGATGATATTCTATTTTTCCTTATAACACTACAATCTAATTAAACCCGATGGAACCGACTCAATAACTTTTTTAATGCCTTTTTGCTTCTTATACTTCTCTCCCCCGGTAGGATCTCCAATGCTATTTCTAAAACAATAGTTTCAACTAGATATTAAATCCAATACTATTTCTAATTAACTCAACTTTAATTATCCGAGTTTAATTATTTAGTTAGAATAAAAAACAATAGCATATTTATGCTACAACTAAATTTGACTTTAAAAATTTATAAGTTAAAATAATATGTAAAAATGGATTTGAATTTGTATAACCAAGTAGTGATGACTTTCTAAATCAACACATTTTCAATTTTTTCAATTAGAAAATTCCTCTTGTAACAATGAGATATCAGAACAACTATTTATATGTGGTCTCCGAGACTATAACTTTTTTAGTTATAGAATTCAATTAGAGTTAGTTATTGATAATTCATTTTAGTCGATCACAAAAATATAATTATTCTTTAATTTCTACACATTAAAGACTCACACTCAACTAAATATTGATAAGCTTAAACTTTATTATATCACTTTTAAGTGGGATTGAACTTAAGTAAAAGTACACAATACATTATTATTCACATATAAGGCCAACATTTAATTTTTTTTAATATATTCAATATTAGTAATTAATTATTAATTTATTAGAGAGAAGAGTTAAACATGATTTTATTATCACTTTAACTTTTTAAAATCACTTTAGGACTCCATGTCAATTAATATTTAATTAATGATCCAACTATCCCTCGTCTCACTTACAAATAAATTTACATTTATTTCTTGAAAAGTACTAACCAAACTTGAACCCCAACTTACACATTTGAAATTTATTTTTTTCCTATTAGAACAATCCCTAGTGTTTTGATATTCGTAATCTTTTACTATCCTAAAAATAAAATACAAATAACAAGAAGTAATTAAAAAATTAATATATTTAACCTTAACTTTTAATTAAATATCAATATTTCAATTATTATTTTTTATTTATAGTTTATTGAGAAGAACATATATATTTTCTAGTATTAATGCCGCCATATATACACCGATTGATAATGAATAAAAATAAGTCACGTCACCTTTTATTTCGTTCTCAAAGTCTGATGAATTGATGTATGTTTGTGCCTTCTCTTTTATTCTCTTCTTTCACTCACTCACTCTTCTATTCTCTTCTCTTCTCTATAACACACTCACTTTCTCTTAATTCTCTTTCTATACTATCACACCTACCTTTGCATGCACCAAAAAACATGTTACTTAGAAGCTATAGCTCACCAATTCTAAGTTCTTTCCTTCCCCATTCAATGGAATCATCAAATGAACAACAACTCAATCGCCACCTTCATAGAACACTTACAACTCCAAAACATAACTTACCCTACAAAAAACATCATAGTCAAACCCCTTCAACACATAGTAACATTCTTAAACATCATCATCATGAGATTATTGTGGAAGAAGAAGAACAAAAAACAGAACAAAAATTTTACAAGAAAAAAACAACACCTTCAATAAGAGAACTGTTTTCAAGCTCTGGTTTAGATAAACAAGTTTTGGATGGTGGTGTGGGGAGGAAAGTTGGAAAGATGCAAACTTTAGTAATGGGTGATGGTGGAATGGGGTGTGATGGTGGAAGGATTTGTGGTGGTTGTAATGGTAATGGAAGAGATTCAGGTGGTGGAAATGGAAATGGAAATGGAAATGGTTGGGAAAATAATAATTATGGTAGAGATGAAACTGATGCTTATTATCATAATATGATTCAAGCAAACCCAAATAATGCTCTTTTACTTGGAAATTATGCTAAGTTTTTGTTCAAGGTAATTAATTTGGTTTTTTGAGTCAACAAAATGGCTAATTAATTTACTTGGAAATTATTACCATATTTTTTTGGAATTAGATAAGTGAAACCGTCGCAAATATCTTAATCATTTTATCAAAATTGGACGATACAGATTTCATAGAAGATTTTTTTTTAAATTATTATTTTAGACTTTAAAATATAGATCATTTAATCTTTATGTGACTGTAATTATATGCAATCACAAGGTTGTATCTTCACATAATTCGGATAACAAGGTAGAACCAAAAGTTTGACTCTTATTTTTCAAATCAAATTCTAATTTACAATATATAAATAATTGAATATCAATAGGTAGGTAGAATATACTGTAATTGGATCATATTGGAAAATTAAATGCAAAGAAAAGTATAGTCTATTATAATTAAGTTATATGCTTGTCACGTTTCTATTGTTATATTTCTGATATATATTCAATTTGTGAAATATAATAGGTTCGTGGAAATTATGGTAAAGCAGAAGAGTATCTTGAAAGAGCCATTTTGGTTAACCCTGAAGATTCAGATATTTTATCCCTTTATGCTGATTTAATATGGAAAACAGAGAAGAATGCTGATCGAGCTGAACTCTATTTTGATCGAGCTATTAAAAGTGATCCAGATGATTGGTAAGATAAATTCTAATCAATATAAAAAATCATAAGCATTTTTTTTTTAAAATGTGGCAATTTTTTCTACATACAAGTTATTTAATCTGTTAAAATGTTAGTCATTAGTCACATCCAAGAATATTTTATTTTGGACGTTTTGTTTCCTAATTGAACAAATTTTTTTCTTGGTTGATATAAAAACTAATAATGTGTAAATTAATATTATTGTGACGTCAGCTATGTCCTGGCTTCATATGCAAAATTTCTGTGGGATGTTGAAGAAGATGAGGAAAATGACTTTCAACATAAGAACCATACATATTCATCTCACCTCTTTCAAGGAAGTAATGGTCTTTCTCATGTTACTGCAGCCTCTTAGATCTTCTTACCTCTGTTTCTTAGTGAAGTTGGATATCTTGTTACACAAATCACACACTTTTTCATCTCTTGGAGTATGGTTGATTTATTAGAGATGATATTTTAGTTGTAAATAGCTTATGTTATGTCATAAATAAGAGAATGTAAAGCTGTGTCTGTTGTATGATAGTGAAGGAATTGAAATTTTGGTAGTAATAATGGAAGAAAAAAGCAGCCTTTCATGGATTTTGAATCCTCAATAATTCTATTGCGTTCTCACATTTGTTGTACCATACAATAGTCGTAGAAGATTCAAGTTGAAGGTAAATATATTAAGTCTCCACCATGTGTCCAAAAAGAAGCAAACATTTATTCATCATATCTCATATTTCCCTCATAATCTGGCATAGGATTTACACCACACTAGCCATGGGAAAACAAATATTTGTTCATCATATCTTATATTTCCCTCATAGGTGTATTCATCTATATGTAATAATTAATTTATATGTGCTTGGATGTTATAATCATCAATAAATAAACATTGATTAGTAATTAATCTTCAGTATAGTGTTGTAGTTATAAGAATTATTAGATTTAAAAAATGAAATTTATCTCTTTAAATCTAAGAATTTCAGTAGCTGCAACTTTAAAAGAATTAAGTCTCATATTTACTCACGTAGTAAAAATTTCTTATGGTTAGACATCTAAATTTTTTTACAGCATTTATATCATAGATCAAAAGATTCACATTAAACTTCAAAGTTCATATTTACTTAATGGTCAGAATTCTTCTTGAATTCTAAAGTGATTGCATGGAATCTATTTCTCTTTTTTGGTCTTAATCTATTTCTCTAAATGTGAAATTCCGGTCCTCATTCTCCCTCTCTCAAAATTGTATAAAACTCTATCTAATGAAATCTAAAGCTTAAATGGGGACAACTAAATTTGTCTTTTTTTGTTTTTCTAATTTGCAACCATATCTTGATCACATGGTTCAAGTGTTTTCTCATGCTCAGTGCGTGACAACAACATGCTTAAAATAAAATATTTGCTTTAAGATAACATTAAGTATTACACCGCAGGAAAAAAAGAAAAGATATATTAGTATTCATTCATGTGACTTTTGAACTTTCAACAACTTAAACCCATGAAACATATAGCCAAAAAATAAGGGAGAGAAGATCACATGATCATATTCACAAGTCAGAATAGAACAGAAAAAGTTGAATTTCATTATGTATTCATTTCAATAATTCAAATTAATTTCATACAGGTTCTAAATCGAAAATATTAGAAGATCAATTCCAATTCAAAAGAATATAAATACAAAAACCCAAAAGAAAGTACACATACTGTTTGATTTCAAAGTTCGAGAAATTCTATTTATATCTCTGACTACAAAACAACTACATTACTTTTCTATTATGATTTAAAAGTAGAGTTTATAGTACAGTATACTTATATTTAAATACTCGCTACTGCTCAAATGACTTAACCACTTATCGCTAACTATGAGTAAGATCCAATAAACATAAAAATTAAACATGCATGATAAAAGAAACAAAATGTGCATGCATGAATCATCTCCATATAGTTAACTCATCTTGGTCCTGATAACTGAACACAGGACAAGGGAACATTACTAAAAAAACTAGCTTGTCCTGATGAAGTAGCTTCTCCACTACTCATTTTCAAGAAAGCTGAAAAAGTACTTGAATGTAATAAAGATGGTGGATCAGGTATATGACACAAACCTTCAAGCATTTGAGCCACCTTACTCATACAAGGTCTCAAATTCATATCATCTTGTATACACCAAAGAGCAATTTTAATAGCATTCTCAACTCTTTCATCTTTATCATCAATATCGATTTTTTTATCAACAACGTCTCTAAGTTTCCCTTCCTCCATCATTCTTGATACATAAGAAGGAAAATGTGCTTTCTCTGCTCCTTCCCATTGATCATAGTTTTTCCTTCCACCAACAATCTCAAGCAAAAGCATTCCATAGCTGAACACATCACTCTTCTCTGAAATTGCATAGTTAGTTATCCATTCTGGCGCTAGATATCCTCTTGTTCCCCTTAAAGTTGTGAAAACATGGCTTTGTTCTCTGCTCATTAGTTTCGCCAATCCAAAATCTGATACCTTAGACATGAAGTTATCATCAAGAAGAACATTTTGTGGTTTGATATCACAATGTATGATCCTAACTTCACACTCTTCATGAAGATAGGCTAATCCCTTTGCAGTACCTATTGCAATGTTGTACCTTGTATCCCAAGTTAACAACAAAGTGTTTTCACTGTTTTTGAAGATCCATTTATCCAAAGAACCTCTTGCCAAGTATTCATACACAAGAAGCCGGTGAGGACCTTCGGCGCAAAACCCTTTAAGCTTCACAAGATGAACATGATGAATACTTCCGATTATCGATACTTCTGCTTTGAACTCTTTTGCTCCTTGTCCAACTCCTTCCAATTTTTTCACTGCCAATTGTGTGTCATCTTCAAGTACACCTAGATACACTGATCCAAAACCTCCTTCACCAATTTTTGTAGAGAAATCCTTAGTTGCTCTAGCAAGTGTACTATAAGTAAAACGTGCCGGCATACTAGAGAGACTATCAAAGAATTCATCTTCCTCTAATTTGTCTTCATGATACTCATCAAAATTCTTCTTTTTGTAGTAGCACCAAAATCCAGTTAAAAGACCAACTATAACAAGAACAGTGAGAATCACTATGAGAAAAACTAGCAGCATGTTCTTTTTTCCACTACTATTCTTTCCATCATTCTCAACATTATCAGTTGAAATCTTCATATATGAAATATAACCACCATTGCTACCTTTAAATCTTTGAAAGCTACCAGTTTGATCAAAATGAAAGCAACTACCAGTACTGTTTTCATAGAAAAGCACAAGGCAAGAACAGTTTCTTACACAAGCTTCTTTACATGAATTCAGTGTTGATTTCAAAACAGGTGCATCATACTTAAGTGCAAAATAATCAAGATCTTCACCAACATACAAAAGTTCTGTTGAGCTAGAGCAGGTTGAGATGTTAGGAGGTTTGCAATTGAAACGCGACCGAAGAAGCGAAGGACATTCACACCAGTTCTCAAAGAAGCAAACATAGTAAGGATCACAAGGCTCAGGAATACCACAAGGGTCTTGTGGTAATTTAAAAACCTCAGGGTTAGTAGACTTTCCTTTGTTAAGATCATAAAAAGATATTGCACCATTTGGATCCAAAATAGCAGCAAAAAATGACTTAGGATCTGAATTATCAGAGAATAAAATTTTCCAAACCAAACCACCACTTTTGTCATAAAAGTTAAATGAATTAGATACCAAAGAAGCATAGTGAACTTTACCTTTTGTTACATTATTTTTTGAAGTTCTACTAACTTCTGTCATTAAAGACCAATACAATTGTGGTTTTTCAAAACCTGCATAAAGAACCAAATCACCATCTATATAACCAAGGTAATGAAACAAGTTCAATCTGTTAGGGAAACTTTTAAGACTCATTCCTTCAACAAAGGATTGACCAGCCAAAAGGGTATCTGTAGGATGGTTAAAACTTTGCCAAATTGGTGACCCTTTTTCTCCAAACATAACCAAATTCCCTGAATCCAACAATTCCATATCCCTCACTTTTTGTCCAATTGTTTTTGTTTCCCAAACCAAACCATTCCCACTTTCCAAATAAACATTGCCATTATGATCAAAAACAAATTTATCAGAATCTCTAACAAGTAAACCTCTATTGGCAGTCCAAACCACTTTGTAGCTACTCAAATGAATGACAACTAAAACAAACAATGAAACATCAAGAGTTGTAAAGAATCCAAAAGCAAAAGCTGAGTTGTTGGATAGCAAGAAGAAACCATTATGGTTGTTCCAATCCAAACGTGATGCACTAAATCCAGGGTATATTTGGTGAATGTGTTGATCATTGGCTTGGCAGGTTCTAAACAGAAGCAGCATCAGCATATACAAAAACAAAGTTCCACTTTTGAATAAGTCCATCATTTCATAACTGCATTTAAACAATGGGTTTTAGGTTAACTATATAATAATTAAAAGAGTAAATAATCATTTTGGTGTTAGAAATTGTAAGTGTTGAACACATTAATCTCTTAAAGTTACAAAATAGCAAATTAGTTCTTCCATCAAAATATTTCTTTAATAATTGTGCATCAAAACCAATAAAAGATGTAGATATTGACTTTAATAGCCTTTGTTGCATAGAAACACAAATATATATAACCCTTAATACTGTTGACAAAAATTGAAAAAATGACCAAATTGATTGATATTTTTTCATTTAACGGGCTACATTAGTATTTCGCAAATTTAATGTACTAATTTGACCTTCCTTATCAATTTCAACGACTTAAATATCTATATACTCAAATAAAATAAAATAAAATAAAATAAAATAAATAATTTTTGAAAGATCAATCAAAATATAAATTTGATAACTGTAGTTTGATATGGTAGAAACATAAATATATAAATCAAAACAACATGAGAGGAAAAGTATACCTTAAATGGAGGGAGATTTTGATGGAAATTAAGATAGGAATTTTGTGTTGGAAATCATGTAAAGATGTTACATACTACTACAGCATAGTCGATTTCCATAAGGAAGAAACAGAAACTATGTAATTTAGGCATGGTATTTTGGTAGACTAAAGAACAAGTAGTATGAGAAGGTTGTGGTGATGGAAATGTATTGTTGAGAAGTTTTAAGCTACTTGATGATGGTAGGGACATTGTAAAGTTGCATTATAGTGGTACGGTAACACGGCTTTCCCCATTTTTGAGGTTATTGTCACATTGTGATTTTCAGTGAATAAGTTCTCCACTTTTTGACTTTTCAAAATTTTCTATATTTATAATGGATTTGGATAACACAAAAATATTTTTTATAAAAACTATATTACACACAAAAAGGTATTTTAGTATGAGGGAGAAAAAAAATTTAAAAGAGATAATTCATATTCTTTTAAGTGTGTGTACTTTTAACTTTTATATTAGAGTTAGTTTATTTTAGTTTCAAATTAGTTATATTAATTGTAAATTATTTAGAGTAGTTGTAAATTGATTGTAATAGTCGTTTTGAGATTATATATAAATGACATCTCATATTTATTGTAATTAATATTTTTTTATTCTATTAATATAATTTATTTCTATTTTTCTCTTTCATACATAATATTAATATTTTATTATTTTAATATTTTAATATTATTTATTAATTTCTAAAAAGATGTTATTATAACAAAAAAAGTTAAATATAATATAGTGAATTAAATTTTTGTAATATAGTGAACTCAAATTAAATTATTTATGGAATAAGTTATCCACATTTAACTTAGACGTATTTCGAACAAAATTAATTTTGATAAAGTGAAGTTATAGAAATAAAAAAAAAGTTATTTATTAAAGAAATTATAAAAATTTGTTAATTATTTATTTTTTTCATATAGTATCTTTAGGATCAGATTGGTTACGATTTAAAAAAATATTATTTTTATTGTTTTAATTATGTTTGTGTATACATTTTTTTTCAAAAATTATTTTATTAAAAAGATAAATTTTACAATGAAAATAATATAATTATTTAAATTGATATTTTAAGAAAATAATTTGTAATAAAGAATTGAATAAAATCCGAAATCTCTATCAAACATTTAATGCTTAAAATATATCTTACTCTAAACCATAAACTTTAACTCATTTTAGGAACGAAGTTAATTTTGTATATTCATATCCTCTTACCATCAAATGTACACCTACTAGAACATAACACAAAATTAATTTTTTTCTAGCAAGATCCTCATACCATTAAATAGTATACCTACCATTATTACTATTTTCAACTACTCTATCTCTCTTTAACAACAATCACCGGTTATTTTTGCTAAAAGGTATAACTAATACACAATCAATGAACTCATGGTACTAAACATTGCTACCCTCACCACCAACCTGCACATTACAGTAACAACAAAAAATCAGAAGAAAAAAAATAACACAATTAATTATTCAGAAGAAAAAAAATCACGCAACGAATAGCTTTGTTAGGAAGTGTGTATTAAAATGACTACGAACACAATATGATATTAATTAGGTATTATCTAAATGACGGAGTCAAATGTGATTTGATAGTTTAAAAATGAATATAAAAATTAGAGTGATAGTAAGTTATTAATTCAACTTTTTTATTTATATAAAATTAATAACTAACTATAACATTAGTCATTTAAAAAATCATTTTAAATAATCTTTTGGTTAAAAATAAATACCTTTCAATAATCTCTTGCAAATTGATACGAAAAGGTAACTAATGACCACACAGATTTCAAATGTTTTCTAACCACTACACTATTTCCTTTTTTGTTTTTTACTCTTGAGATGATGAATGACGTGTGGATTAGAGTGCAGAGTGGTCATCACTTCATGTATTACCTACTTAAGTTATATATTATTTTTTATTGATTATTCTTGACGATAACAAAATAATTAAGCTTGCGTTTTTTTTTATAAAAAAAATAGTTAAAATTAATAATTAGTTATTGATATTTGTTAGAGGAGAAAATTAAACTCATTACCTCTTTTAATATTCCAACTCTCTTAAACCACTTTTTTTTAATCATTTCCAAGTTAGAGGTGTTGATAACTCTATGAATTATCTATTTTTATTTCTAATCCTTTTGAAGAGAAAAAATTTCCAAAAATATTCCAAACTTATGCTTTTTAGTTTAATCTAAATACTAATGTTTTTTTTAAGAATAACTCTTTCGTGAATTTGTTTTCATAATTTGATTGAGTTGAGAGGCAACTTAGAGATTTATGGATTCATTTGTTATGTTTTGATTGTAAGGGTTAGAAGAAAGTCATTTGGATGAGATTTAGCAACCTAACAACACCGTATAATTTATATGTGGTATTTAGACAGTTTCAAATATTTTAGACGCCCTTAAAAATTAGGTGCTTAATAAAAAGAATTATTAAAAATATTAAAAAAGATTATTTAAATTGTTAATAACATTAATAACATAAAAAAAATATGATTCAATTTTTTTTCTTTTTTTCTGTTCAAAACATCTAGGTCCTTTATTTTGTTCATAAAATTTGATCATGTTTATGGATTTTGAACCTTTAAAATATATATATATATATAGGACTAATAGTGCAAGAAGGACTTTTATCCCTTAACATGTTTTAGAGTTCTGTGGTACTCTTAAAAGTAATAAAATATTTTGAGATTTGTGTTGTTGGTCTGTCAACACAGGAATAAAATTAATGCAATACAAAACAAGCGTTATATATTTAAGTTTAAACTTAATTTCACACACGGGGACACATCCTCTACACTCTAGAGCCCATGGTTGGGCGCTTAGAGTGCATTTTTCCATTTTTCCCACTTATTAGAGATTAGAGACGCAATGAAACACACTTGTCTTGCACTGGAGGGCATAAGTTATGTTTGAAAGATTTAAAATTGTAATTTTAACATTTGGAAATAGTCTTTGGCCTTTTTTAAATGTTTCCTACTCTTGGATGATGGCTTGGGAGTGCTAGATTCATTCCATTGAATATCGATCCAAGGCTTTGGGGACAAGATTTGGAGATTCAATGGCCTCATCCATCCTAGTTTATCTCTTATCCTCTCCCTTATTAATTCCATTTTGTGTAATTTGGTTTTTATGTTTGGTTAGAGGTAATACATCTTTCTTAATAAATTTTTGTACTCAATGCTTGATTGGATTAGGATGCCCTGAGGAATTTGGGGTCTTAATTTACTCTAAAGAGGCTTTTACTCAAGGAATTAAGATTAGTCTAATAATGAGAGTTATAAATTCAATTGCATGTAGTTTGCTTGTATTAAGGTTAAGTTTAGTTTGTGTGTACAAGAAAAGGAAAACTAAGGTGATTCAATCTTGCCCGTCATGTATAAGTCAATTGTTTCTAAACGAAAAACTCAAAAATTGATAGTATATTTGCATTGTGATTATTTGTTTTCTATCAATTTAAAAACCCACAAAAAAAACTTGTTATTCTATTCAATAGCTATAACTTAATTGATAAACAAAATTCTAGAAGAAATGATATTCCATGTATAAATTTACTGCTTAGAACGATATTTACCTAAAATCCAACATCTAATTTTTGGTTCAGATGTAGGCAATTGTTGATTTCAACATCAAACCATTGCTATGTTGGATAGCTGCTTTGTTTTTACTCGTATTTTAATTGTTTAGTTTTTGTTCTTGCATTTTCTTTTCTTTGATTTTGTTTTGTTAGGGAATATCAACCACAAACAACAATTAATGATCTTAAAACTAGTATTCTGACTAAAGAAAAGTCTATGGTAGAGTTCATTTTTTCTTTTATTTCAATGTAATCAAAGGTAACAGAATTCAAACTGTTTATAGGTGGTTCCATTCTAAGTATCTAAAGTCGATTAATCGTTTAATTGTAAAATAAAATTATTAAAATTTGGAAATGATAAGGTTGGACATGGACCTTCTCACTTCGTCTGTAGGTATTTTTGTCGATAAATACTTTTTCTCTTAAAATAAGGTTCGACCTCCTAGATCGTCTCATGTTCATGTTGGCGGGTGCGGGTGCAAAATCAAAAGATACCCACTTATTGCTTAATTATTACGAATAAAGTATTAGCACGTGAAATGATAAAGTACTAGTACCTCAAATTATTATTCTATAATATGGAAACAAAATTATTGTCATACATTCAGATTTCATCCTGATTTTATTATTGACAGAGACCAATTCCAATACAACTCTTGTATTTATATATCTAAATTTTCATACATATTTTTTTTTATGTATCACATCACCGATATATCATATATCATTATTTTTATTTCTTTTCATTTCATTTTAAATGATCAAATAATTGTTTGCGTGCATACCAAATTTTTTCCATTATAATACATTGATGACATAATAATTTAAATTTTTTGATATATTTATTCATTATATTATTGTGCATACGACAATCCGCTTCTTCTACACGATAAATAACAACCATTTAATCTCACCCTTAGAATAACTTTCTCTATAAAAAATTCACTAAATACCCAAACTTAACTTCATATGCAAAGTAAATATTCATTCTTACCTCAAACTCCCTCCAATTCTTATTAATTTAGACGTTAAAAGTGTTTATAAATACATTTATGTGAATTGAGCAAACCATCTACAGTGTTTGCCGCCTCTAGTGACAAATAGCTCCAATGTTATTATTTTTTTGACAGCATCGAGCACAGTGATCATTATCACTTTTAAAAAATAAATTAACCTAATACCATGCAAATCAGATCTTATATTGGAGTGACTTAAATACTCAAAAAAAAAATGCTAATTGATTGAGAATAGATAAGCGCAGCTTCATAAATGTGTATTTTTATGAATATAAGATTTACATAGGAAATTGAAAAGGGTTTTCTTTGAAGGGCATGACCCGGAAAAGAAGGGGCAGAGTCTCCCTACGTGAGACACTCGAAAGATTGATTCACGGATTAAATTAAAGAAAGCCCCAGCGTAGTTAACGCAACGCAAATGCATTTGTTTACTCTATCTTCTTAATCTTCTGCAGCAGGGTGCACCGTAGGTTCCGCAGTTACATCATCATCAAAGTAATCGTCACCGCTAATTTGATCAAGGACGAGCACGAATCCCATTGCAAAAGCCGCGTCAAAACCAGGCTTAATGCAAAGAGAGAAAACTTCCTTCCCAAGCATAACACTCGTGGTGGGGTCCACCTTGCGACGAATCTCAGCCACCGATTCCTTCTTCATGTTGAAAATCGTACAACAACGCTGCGAGTAACACCCTTCAATATGGTAGTCCTCACCAGGGCTATCGTACATCTCCACCGTTACTCCCGTACTTGACCGTCCGATAATCGATGATCTCTTCACGCTGAAGATTGGTTTATCATCGTCCATTTTTTCCCCTTTAAAGCCTTCCCACCGTTGATGCAAACTCGGCCTCTGCTTTGCAAAATGATAACTCACTGAGTCCATTCAAATCAATGAAATAGAATACCCCACTTTATGATATCAACATGTAAATGTGTGTTTCATAATCAACGTACAAAAAATTGATTTTTAATTAAATTTAACGGAGAAATCTCCAAATTCTATCTTCAACATAAAATTAATTATAGTAAAAAATATTTAAATTTGTTAAAATTATTTTACATGTTTAGAATCAATTTTATAGCGGAAACAAAATACACTAAATCAGGGATACAAAAAGACCATAATCATTTTTGTCAGAAAAAAAAGACTATATATAATGATTGAGCAATCAAATCAAACAGTTACAACTAATAATGAATCAATAACCTTAAATTAAATCGCATTAAGTTCGATTAGCTAAGTATTCTCAGCGAGTGGACTCGGATTAGAAGGAAAGAGAAAAGGCAGTAATTTGCGGCGTACCTTGCGACGAACGGTGAGGAGGCAGCAGCCGTCGGTATCCATGAGAACGAGTTCGTCAAGGTCGCGACTATTGGGTCCATATGAGTCAACTCGGAAGACAATTTCTCCGTCACAATCATAGACGGCGAAACCATCGCCGGAGAAGAAAAGAGAGGTTTTGAGGACTGTGAAATGGATCTCTTCTTTGAAGATGTATTCGTCTTCTACGACTAAACGATCTTTCATCTTTTCAGGGACAGAGTCAGAAGCCATACAAAGGGTCGTGAAGTTGGAAATAGGGAAGTTAGAACTAAGCTTTTGGCATGTGGATGTGAATGTGAATTATGATGTGGATCTCTATTATTAGTAACGTTATGGGAAAAAGTGTTCTCAATCACTAACTAACCTTCCAATTTATGCTATCTTTTAATTATTAATTATTAGATCATGCTAACATTTAGGCTGTCTAAATATATAATTTTTAATACACTACAAAGAGTCTTTAAAGTATAGGTTCACAAAGATATAAAGATATATATTAGTATTTCTTTTAATAAAGTATAGGTTCACAAAGATATAAAAATACATGTTAGCATTTCTTTTAATTATTATTTTTTATAATAGGATATATATATACTATATTAGTTAGCAATAGAAATGAATCATTATTTATTTGTCTCAATTATTTGTTAGTTTACAATACTAATATATTATTAATTTTTTTTATTAATATATTTTTATTTATTGTATCTCAAATTATCAACTTTTTTACTAATTATAATTAATTAGAGTGTTTGAGTAATTAAAACACATTTTATTATTAAAATCAATGCAACTAACTAATCATTCTTTTTAAAATTATGCATAACTCAAATGAGAATAAGATAATTAATAAATAAATGCTAATGGATCCCTATGAAACATTTGTTAGAAAAATAAATATAAAAATATTTTATTGAAACTTGTGGATTCATAATTAATTTACATAATTGCAAGTTTTCTAGAACAAGACATCCAACTTCACAATATCAACATTTGTCATCTAAATTTACTTCTTGTCTTACCTCAAATTTGAATCCCAATATTAATTAAGGTTATACTAACAAATATCATTAGAATATTTGTTAAGAAAGTTTAAAATATTAATTTTTTCAACTTTCTTAACAAATATTCTAATCATATTTGTTAGTATAACCCTAATTGATATTGGGATTCAAATTTGAGGTAGGACAAGAAGTAAATTTAATACAAAAAATATGTGGTCCATTTAAGTCTTATAAAACTCTAATAATATATATATGTGAGTTATTTTTTAGAATATTTTAACGGATTAAATTTGTATTTTAATATTTTAAAAATATTAAATAAACAATATACAATATTATATATCAATTTATCAAGTTGTTGTATCAATTTTTTTAAAATATCATTTAAATATATAGATTTAAATTATGAGATTAATCTTTAAATTTGTGTGTAAAGATATATCTTTTAAACAAAAACTATAATCGAAATTGAAATATGCATGGCAACCGCATCAAATTAATGTCGGGAGAAAACGAAATATCTGCAAAGTTGATGTGACAGGAATTGTTTAGGTGTAAGGTTTCAAACTTTGATTTGTTTAACTGTTTTTGGTGCATGATTTTGTTTTAATTTTTTTTTCTCTTAATATTCTTGTATTACGAGATTATGGACATTATAGAACAGCCAGTCATAGAAATACAAAAAAAAAAAAATATATTCAGTTTAGTTGATTTAACAAGTGTGGCCAAGTTCATTGACTTGATTATTTTTGGCTATTTTGTTCCACTTGTTCGCCGTCGTTACTTCTAGTTTCCGGAAAAACTTGATGTCCCAATCTCAAGCCAACGTTTGTGTAACTATTTCTATTTTCCTACCCCTATATTTGGAAAAAAATATGATAAAATAAAAAATTGTATGGCAAATGTTGTATATTCCGGAATCTTGTGGCCAACAATAATCATTTCCTTAAAAAAGAATTTATCAATTACTAGCATGTACGTGTCACGTTTCCTTTTATCGGTCTCTCATTTCTTTTATTTCTCTTTTATTCTATATTTCTCTTTTCTTTCTTAGACAAAAATTAATTATATCCCTAGTTCAAGTTAGTTTTTTTTTTAAATAAATAAATAATATTTTTCTTATACCTTTTCATTAAAACTAAATCAAAAGATTTTTTTTTTATTTTAATTTTTTTCTCTCCATTTAAATAACATATGAAATGTATATTTTTTTAAAAGGAAATTGCCTGTACCTTTCCTGACATTATTTGATATGACACTGACACCACATCTAAGTAAAGTAAATGTAATTTTCTTTTTCTTTTTTAATCTTTTTCTTAATCTGTTTTCTATGATAGCTTATATGTTTTAGGAATTGAAATAAACTTTGGTGGTGGGAGCTGGGGAACAATCAATGTCCTTGGCATAACTACCTCTTCAAAGTCCCTACCACCAAACCGAGTAAAAATAAAAGTCCCTACCACCAAATATTAAAGCCATAAAATCCAACTCAAAAGTTCACATGCAAGCTATGCAAACTATCATCATGGTATGCTATTTTTTTGAGGGGGTCACCATCATCAATATCATGGTATGGCTGCTTATGAACGACGAGATTAGTGTGGAGGTGGACCTGTACACCCCCAATATTACTTACACCGTCATATACTGCTGAAAGTCGTGATATTTAACAAGTCAAACACACAAGAGTCCAATTACTTAAGCCATAAACAGCTCGAAAATAGGAGCCCACTTGTTACATATAATTTTTTATATAAAAAAAATCATTTATTAGACTTTTTTAGCATTTAAAAAAAAATATAATTTAAAAACGGTTTAAAGAAGTTTGAATAGGTTTCTATAAAAATTATTTTTTATAATATATTTTTGAAAGAATGATTTTTATTTCCGTTGACAAATATATATATTTTTAAAAAAAAAAATATCTAACAAATAGTCTTTAATTAATTGAATATCAAAATTATATTTTTTTTATATAATTAGTAAGAAACGGGCCTTAGACTTGATACGGAAAATAAAAATAGTAATAATTTTTAATTATTTGACGCGCTTTGTTTTAGTCGATATAATTGAGAGAAAGAGTTAGAGGTTGATGTTGATTGTTGACCCACTCTCTCCTACGTAGCTCTTACTCTTTGCAATCTTAATTATCCCACTTGCTGTTATGTGATTAAAGCGTTACACGAATAAAGCATCACATGAATACTTTTAAGAGAAAGGTTTATAAATGTTATGGATTTAACAACAATGGCAATGCTTGAACTTTTATTAGTGCTTTGGGAAATTCATTTGCTAGATTAATTGTCTTCAGTTGCCACATTGACAACTCTTTGGAATCAATGTGATTTAACTTGTTGTTATATAGTATGCTTTTTGTTTAGACAGATGAATAGCAATTTGGCTATCACAATACATAGTAATACAATCTTATGTTATTCCAAGTCCACATAGCTTTCTTCATACCTTATGTTAGGGCTATAAACTCATCATTAGTTGTTTGACAATTGCAGCATTGATCTCCAATTACAGCTAAACCAAACAATGCAAAAACATAGAACATGTAAAGGATTTCCCGGTATAATTATTTGAGTCCACATAACCCTTCTTTGCCTCTCTTTATTGAACCTTTTTAAAAAAATGTAAACTTGAAGACCAAAAACAATTAATGTTGAGCCTAATGAGTTAGTACTTGATTTATCACAAATCTACCAACCATGCACTAAATTCACTAGAATAAAATAGTGATATATAGCATCAAAAAGTAGCCGCTTCCAATAAACTCCCATAAAAAATTATGTAGCATTGATTCTCATAAATTACAAAATACATATTATGTTATATACGTCTAAATGTGAGAAATGTAATTTTTTAAATGAGATAAAAATATAATATTTTCATGAGAGCTAATAAATGAAATATTGAAATTTTATAAAATGTGGCACGCCAATATAGTTTTTTGCTTTATTGCAAAAATGTCACCGGATTAACTTTTTTAATATATTATTTTAAGCTGGTTGTATAAATAATTAACTTAAAAGGTGGCACATCAATTTAAAATTTCAAGTTACTGCAAAAATTGTTACTGCGCGTACGCTTTTAAGGTAATGATTATCACTATTCACTAGATTCACTACAATCGATTTAAAAATTATATTTTTATTATATGATTATGCACTAGTGAAGGACATATGAACTGATCATAGTAAAACTAACATCAAATGACCTCTATTAATGAATCCATTTTCATTGAACTGCAAGATGAAGTAGCTAGGATGGCACTATTTACACGAGAGAATTGAAAACAAGAGAGAGAGGCATTGATGAGCATACAGAAACCAAGAAGAGCTTGAATATTTGTGTCTAAAACTATAAAGGCATGCATGCCATTAGCCTAACAAAACTAGTAAGAAGAAAAATGAAAAATGAAAAATGTTATACTTATTGATTCTGCATAGGATATCTCACTCCTGCTGCCAAAGCACGTTGCTGCTCAATCTGAACATAAGCATAAAATGAATCGTAAATTAGTATGAGTATATGAAAAAATATAATGAAAAGGAATGGAAGTAATAGTTTACTTGAAAGAGTTCATGCAATTTATTCTTAAGATAGCAATATTCATGTTCAAGCATCTCCAAGGCTCGCAAGCACCCAGCACGGTTAGTAGCTGAACGAAACGCAATGCAAACGGTAGTGACTCTCTTAGCACCAATGCTTGAGCTGCTACCAATTAACTGATTCAAATGTATTTCAATTTTCTTATAGTCCGATAACTCTCTATCCGTTCTGCAATATTTCATAGATTAATTAATAATAAGTAGTATATATTAATTACTAGTGTGTATAAGATAGCTTACAGTAATGATCTGAGATTGTTGAGTAGTTTCTCGGACTCATGGAAATAAATGTTGATGACTTGAGAGACGAAGTTAGGGGAGGTGTGATCTTGAAGCTGATGAAGGTGCAAAAATTGCTCGTCCAACACCCCCTCATGGAAAAGAAATGAGAGGAGACGATTCATGTCGGCCAACAATAGGTCCGCACCCAAACCAAGCATCCAAAGAGGGACACCCGTCTTGTCTTTTCTTTACTTTCTTTCTTTTTGCTTTTCTTTGTGTTTCCGCTTCTATTTTTGTCGCCGTAATCGCACTTCTATTTAAACCCTTCCACAAACGACCCCACCTAACTAATTTAATACTTAATACCTACTACCTATTTCCAATTATGCTTTTGCTTTCTCTAATAATATGAAGGTATAATAAGATATATAAAAAGATAAGGATACAATGATATCGTCAAAATAGCATAAACATTTTTCCTACTATGTGTTTGATGTTTATATTATAACAATATTTTATCTTATATTATTGTTTGTAATAAATACAAATTTTAGTTTTAAGTTAATTTTCAATATTTTTCAATTTAAAATATTAGTATAAAATATATATTAAAAATTAGATAAGTAATCAAATAATTTATATTTTAAAAACTCAATGACAACTACCCAATAAATAATTTCAATTTGTTACAAAAAATAATAAATGATTTAATTATTTTATTTTATTTATTTTGTGTTATGTTATAATTGTGATAAAATCATACATGTTTTAAAAAGTGAGTCCGGCTAATAAGTGTTCTTAGGATATTTGTAAAGAAAACCAAAATTAAAAAGTTTTGCTTTAAAAAGAACAAACTTTAAACTTTTAAAAATTTAAAAGTAAAAATTTCAATGCATTTTTAATATAATTTTTTTATTTTTAATTTCTTAACAAGAGTTTCAAAGACACTTGTTATTATTTCCTTTAAAAATATAATATTTTATTTTTAATTTAATATTAAATTTCTATTGTTATTTAATTTATATTTTATTAGATGTTCACTTTAATATTTTATATTCTATTTAAATTACTTTTATCTTATGTCGATGTTTCTAACCGAGCTCGTAGGACAAAGTTCAAGAATAATTGATCATATAATGTGTATTCATCAAACATTTAATTAATACATGATATGATATTTCTTTAAGAATAAAATATAAACAAAAATTATAGTTGACAGGTTTAATATATTTGGTTAATTTTTTTTATCTTGATACAACAATTTTTTCAACTACTAATTTTACTCATATTTTATACTGAATAAAGTAGCTCATATCATATCATATATCTTATTATGACAATTATAATCTTTCCTTTTGTCGTAATTAATTATAAACACTCATTACATATTTTACACATATATATTATGAAAAGTGATAGTGTGGTTATTGTTAATGTGCATGTTAGGGACTTAACAATTTTAAAGTTAAAGTGAAAATTAGGACTAAAATGTCTAATAGAGTTTCGAAAATGCTAAAGAATGTCTTTTTGGACAAAAATTGTTTTATATTTTTCAAAAGCAGTTGTTAAAATATGATCCTTGATCTTGTTGGGTGCTTTAAGTTTTTTTTTCTTTTATTACAAAAACTTTAATTTAAAAAAAAATCAAGATGTAATTAATAATATTTTTTCTTTTATATCTTTACAGATGAAAAAATATACATTAAATAAATTTTATTTTTATTTAGCAAATAAAAAATAAATGAATCTAATTTTATTATTGATTAATATATGCATTCAAATTAAATAAAAAAAACAAAGAAAGTGATTAGTTTAAGAGTAAGGCAGCGATTAGCAAGTGATTTGCAGGAATGAATTGATTATAGTTGTTGGTGGTGAGGAGTGAGGAGAGAGGGAAATGAAGGCGTGCAGATGAGGAAGGAAGTTATCGAGGCAAATGTGGGGTATCTACCTGACCAAATTAAGCGTGTGTGTTTGTTGCTGCTGTGCTGCCTCACTCAACCTCACCTTCTCCCGTTCCGTTCCGTCCCTTCGTGTGTCGTGCGTGCGTCTAACTTTCACTCACCTTTACAATATGCTGCGCTGCTCCCTTCATTCCTCATTCCCACACGACAACTTCCTGCACCCCCTTACTTCTCACTCACCCCACCCCCACCCGGTTTTTCACATTAAATATTACTATTTACTTTCTTAATTTTTTATTCTGCCGAATAATTATAAATTAAATTCATTTACTTAATTAATTGTAAATAAGGATCAGATTTTAAATTAATAATAATAATTATTATTATTATTAAAACTGAAAATAAAATGGAATATGGGATTGGTAACAAAAACTGAAAACCTTGTTCTCTAGTGGAATCGGGAATGTGATGCTGCTTTGAAGTCTGAAACTGTCTGGGGGCGCAGTACTAAGGTAAGGTTCCTCAGAGACAGCTGGTGTAGTGTAGTGAAAAGTTTACCCAAAGGCTGTTCACGTGGAGAAACAAACATGAGACTGAAAAGTGAAAACAATCACATTTCTCTCTTTCTGCTCTAATTTCTAACGGTAATACTGCAAAGCATGGCCGGTACACTTTTCAATTCATCATTCACTTTTATGCCATTAACACCAACCTGGACCCAACTTCACACGCCCGGAAACAACCCTAAAAAAAACTATTGCTTCACTATACAACTTTTTTTTTAATAAAAAATTATTTTTAATTCGTTAACAGCATATGTTATTCTATTGAAAAATTATTGATAAACTCTACTCCACCATATTGACAATTTGATAGGAAAAGAAATCAAAAGACTAATACGATAAATATGAAATATTAATGATATAATAGAAAGCAATAGATAAGGAGAAAATAAAATTTTAAATATATAGAATTTTTTTTAATGTTTATATATTATTGTTATATTTTATTACTTAAAATTGTATAGTTCAATTTAAGCCTCGAATTTCGTCTATGTAAAAATTCTCAAATTCATTTAATTCAACTTAATAATTTAATACTTTAAATTTTAAATAAAGTTGAGTTGGAGCAACATTAATATAATTTTAATTATAATTTAATGGTAAGAGTTTATCTTTATAATCTCAAGTATTAAATTTAAATTAAACATTAGTGTCTATTTTTTTCTTTAAATATTACAATTCTCTTTTTAAAAGAATGTGTTTAAAAGCTATAAATATTTATAGACTTAAAAAGAGTTACCCGTTAAAAAATATTAAATGGTTAACTTGTTAAAAACAAATTATTAAATGAGTACATTTACCCAATTCAATAGTGTGATTTTTGAAGACCATTTGAAAAATTTTAAGGGAAAGAACTTTTGAGGCGACCATACCAATGTCATAGCTAAAAATAAGAAATTGTTAACCATGCTTCTCCAGTCTCCACTCTCCCGTGCCTATATTATTCCATTCCAATAACCAATGCCTTTTGTCTGTCCTCGAATGATTATTGTTTCATTCCCCTTTTGGTTTTGAAATTCCAAATCATCAGTTTTTGTCTTATTGAAGCTTAAACTTTACTTGATCATTTTCAAATAATTGACAAAGCTATGAGCTTGTTAGCTTATGGTGATTATGTTACAAATATAGGTGTGATCACTAATCTCAACGCTCAAGGTTGTTTCTTTTCTTCTTATATAAGTTATCAGCCATATTTGATTGATTATTCAATTGGTTTGGCACATGCCCAACTCAACTTTTAGAACCAGCATTTTAAACAAGCCAACTAAATCATAAAGGTTTAACCATTATTTTATTTTTCTTTGGTACCTAAAACTGTTCCAAAATTTTTAGTTCCCAAATTTTTATAAATTTTAAATTGTAGTACAATTTTTTTTTTATAGATTTTAAATTGTAATTGAACTACAAACTTTTAGCAGTCTACAATTAGAGATTAGAACACAACATGCATCCGCAAACTAAAACTTGGATGGTGAATTTGAGACGAGCTATGCTACTAATAATATTGTAATTTTTAGATTTTATATCTATCTAATATTAAATATTAATTTTAATTTTAATTTTTCTTTATAAAAAATATATTTTTAATATTTTTTAATTTTATTATATAATAATAATATTAATTATAAATAAATATAACTTTTAAATGTATTATATATATATATGAACAGATAAAAATAGAGTCAGATCGAGAAATTCAAACGAAGGATACGTGGACTTAAATTTCATTGCTGATAAAAAAAAATGAAGACCGGTACAAATTTCTCTTACAAAATTTAGACTAATGGTCAATTTTCTTTGTTTATATTTGATTTAATACAAGAGGAAATATGTAAATGCCTCGGTAAAGAAAAACTTGACGATGGTTAGAAAAAAAAAAAAAAGTTTCTTAGCATTTCATATCATTACATAGACCGTATACATTAACTGAGCAAAACATTGATTCAGATAGCTGCAATATTTTCACCAACACAAAACATTCCTTGTAACATATTATGCATCTGAATCTGATAGCAGAGATTGCCTTATAACTCTAATTACATCAGTGAGAGACACAACACCAACAAGCAAACCTTGTTGATCAACCACCCAAATTCGATGAACATGTTTTGTAACCGCCTTATCAATTACCTCATACAAAGTTGATTCAGCATAGCATGTCACAAGCTCCCTTTTAGGGGCACTAATGTCATTTTGTGTATCCGATTTTGTGTACAAAGGACTTGTTGCAATTTGTTCAGTGAATGCCAATGCACTTATTCCCAACCATGATTTCAATGTGTTTATGTAACATCCCCTTAAATCAGTTGCAGATAATGTACCAATAAGTTTCCTGCATCTCCCCTGCAACTAATGATCATTAGTTCCAATCTTTGTATTATATATACATATTATATATGAAAGAGATAAGATAAGCTAACAACGTTAATTAAGAATAGAGATTACCAACTCAATCCATATAAAATTGTATATTGCATTGACACAATTTCATAAACTAAATTTGAAATTTTTAAATAGATCTCTGAATTAAAAATAGATTGTAATTAAGTCACTGAAAATTGATTCAATCCCTTAATTTTTTAATTAGGTCCCTAAATTTTTAAATAATTTATAATTAATTCTCTCCTAAATTATTAAATAGTTTTAATTAGATTCCTTAACTTTTAAATATTTTGTCTTTAGATCCCTAAACTAAATTCAGAGGAGACATGTTAGTAATCCAAATATGAAAATAAAATATTGAAATTTTATTGGAATGAGAATGAGAAAACTTGCATTGACATGTTGCACATGATCATCTTGACTAAGATCAGAAGCTCTAACAATAGGAAGAGCATTCAACATAGCAGCTTTCAAGCACTTGATTCCATCAATGAGTTTTGTTTTGTCAGTGATGGCATAAATCCTTTCAGTTATAGCTCCCAAATCTTGAACAGAGTGTGAATGCAGAGTGTTCTGTAATTCATTGTCACGATCTTTCAAGAACCTTAGAAGGTCCATTTGAGTGAGCATTTGGTAGCTTGAAGAAGTCTCAACAAGTTCAACACCAACTGATATGTTTTCTATTTGACTCTCTGTTGGTACCATAACACGATGCACTCCTTTGCTTAATACTTCCATGCAATCTAACACACTATATATACACATTCATTACTATTCTCTATTAATTTCCCTATCAAGTTAATAATATAAATTAATAACTAACCTTGTATTAGGATTGAGAGTCCACAAGCTAAGACCTTCAAAAGAGTGACCAATGATAGAAGAAACAGGAACAGACATCCTTTGATCAAGATCTTCCGTGGCATCATCACCACCGTTCAAATGATCATCACCAGCAATATGAGCAACAATATCAAGCATAGTAACCATCCCTATATAATGCTTCCTTACAGCTCCCGTTTGTTTATCCGCCTCCACGATCATCGACCCTCCTGCTCCGATCCATTGACCTGGCGGCGCAGCCACCGGAACTGCTACTACATTGTTTGCAACAAGTGTGTTCATTGTTTGTGCAAGTGAAGCTGTGTACGGTACTTCCACTAGTCTTTTTTTATTCATCATTAAATCTTTCACTTTCTTCTCCTTTAGCTTCATACTATCGCTTCGTTCCATTTTTATTGTGTCCTTGTGATCTTTCATTTGATGCTGCATTTTTTTTCGATTAATTATTATTATGTTTCTTGATGGAAATATTTGTGCTCTCATGAGACATCAAATATATAAATTAAATTATATACTAAGTAGTTACACCATATAAAGGATTGAGCATGTTCTAGCTTCTCCTTTAATTTCTTTTGTTTGGTGATATTTTAATACATACGTGTAGTGTTGTGAGAAAAGAAATATTGAGCATGCATGTTGTGCACTTGCCACATACATTTTGTGTACTAGATGACACATCAAAGGCATGATGGATGCAATCACGACACCTTTACAATGTTGCTAGCTAAATTTTTGAATAAGAAGAACACTAATATGGCCACGTGGCAGAAGGAAATTCATCATCGATCTCCTACAATTGTTGCAAAAAAAATTTAAAAACTTATTTATTTCAATCTAATATAATTTTTATAATTGCTAATCAAATCTGTGCCGGAACTATTGGAAATCAGTTTAAAATTCCAAATAAATGCAATTGATGAAAATTTAGGAGATACAATTCAAGAAGTGAATAATTGTTACCGAGTATTTGAGAGGTGTTACAATTAATGGTAACTAAGTTATATTCAGGCATGAATGAAAGGCACTTCTATATAATTCAAAAAAGAAACTTCTATATCCCAGATAAAATTGTGAAGAGGTGAGACATTTTTTCTCATTAGATGATTATATAAATGTTGAGAAATATTTACTTTGGGAAGATTATATGAAGAATAGAGACATCTCCGTTTTAATTGGATTATATGGATATCCAACCATATTATAGGGAGAGGAGAATGATATTTGAACACAATTTTAAATATAAATACATGTGACTCCCACATAATCTCTCTCTTCATTTAATTTTTTTTTTATATTCTCTTTTTTTATTTATCTTTTTTCACTTTTTTTTGTCTTCCTCTACAAAAATAAACATCACACATTCATCTTTCCTTTCTTCCATAATTTCTCCTTCTTCCTTTAGACAGAAATAATTCATTAACCACTATTTGTACGTCGTTAACCAATAATATTTACACTATTAACCAGAAACAAACTCAGAAAGACCCGTTAATCAATAATCTTTCCTTTCTTCCATTAATAACAAAAATAAACCTCAAATTAATCTTTCCTTTCTTCCATAATTTCTCATTCTTTCTTTCTTCTATAATTTCTCCTTCTTCCTTTAGACAGAAATAATTCATTAACCACTATTTGTATGTCGTTAATCAATAATATTTACACTATTAATCAAAACGCAAACTCAGAAAGATCCATAATTAGCACACCATTAATAACAAAAATAAACATCACACAGTCATCTTTCCTTTCTTCCATAGTTTCTCCTTCTTCCTTTCTTCCATAATTTCTCCTTCTTCCTATAGACAGAAATAATTCATTAACCACTATTTGTACGTCATTAACCAATAATATTTACACCGTTAACGAGAAACAAACTTAGAAAGACCCATAATTAGCACACCATTAATAACAAAATATGAAATGTCTTAGACCTATCAATAACAATAACAATGATGAAGCTTAATTTCTATACCTATCTAAAAAGTGTAGATTTGGAGAGTCATGTGTAAGAAATACATCTGAAAAACAAAATCTAGGTCAACACAAGAGTTAACTTGTTGATCCAAAAGGAAGAGAGAGAAGAGAGAATGAGAGAGGAAGAAGATCCATAAAGATGAAAAGAAAGAGAGAGAATGTGGTGTTTGTTTTTTAATTTGATTTTATTAGTAATTAATGAAGAGAGAGTGATAGGAGTATATTAATGGAGAGAGAATATAATATTATTAAAATATTCCTTAAATATGTACATATATTTAAGTATGTATATGTATACACTATATGTGTTTATATTTGTACTTAAAATTGTGTTTAAATAACATTTCTATATATTAAATCTTGTACCAATAAGAGACTTAGGTCATCACAATGGTGGATGTTTCACCTATTTAACATTAAGTTAAATTTATACTCCTAGCGTGAAAAAGAAATTTTTGGTGGGTATGGAAGTTATCCCCTCTCTCTCCAATTTTTTTTAGACCCAACATAATAAATGTATGTTACTAAAATGTATAATATAATCGTATAAAGTTATGTTATTATTTAATAGTTGTTTTATGATTTTAAAAGTTTGAGAAATTCAGTACTTATTAAGTATTGCGTGAGATGTGAGTGCTTTTAGAAGAGAATAATGTAAGATGATACATCTATTATATTTATAATTTTATTTAAGATGATAAAAAAATGTATGTTGAAGTGTTCATAAATGTAGAAAAGAAATGTAGAATTGTGGAAATCTTTATATGCACTATTATTATCTCTATGTTGTGAGCATATGTGTTTACCTAAAATTCATGGGCCTATCGTTTTATTTTATTTTTTTTGAAAAAGGCCAAAATCACTTCAGTTCAACCACATGGACCTATGAGTTCATTCTTAGCGCGCGGATTTTCTCAAACAGAAAAAACCTTTATTATCTAGTTATTTTAAAGCAGCTTTATATATAAAAGTAAGATTTAAATTTTAAATATAGAGAAGAAAAAAAAACTATTAAAAGTTGTGTAGTTCAATCCTGAAAATTATAAAAAGAAAGATTTGTATACTAAAAATTTATTTTTGACACAAATTTGTTTTGATTAGAAGTAAGATAATTTGATTAAACCCAATCTACATCCATGTTTATTTTGTGGAAACAAAGAGTACATCCATATGTTGTCTGCACCCAAATGAACCTTTCAAAGTGTAAAATCCCGTGAAACACATAAATGCAAAACTTGTACCACATTTATAACGATCCCGTGCTTTCTCGTGAGCACACTTACTCCAATCCAACTCACTCACCTTATTCATTAAATACAACAACCCTCTATAAAAAACCAACACAATTCTCACATGATCAAATCTAACACAAACTCTAAAAATCCAAACTATGAGTTTCGAAATTTGGCCCCTCCATTTAAATCTACATCAACAACTACTAGTAGTATGTTGTATATTGTTGTCTTTGCCGAATTCAATAATGCCATTCACCGTTGAGATATCTGATAGCAATAACTCAAGTGTGTCTTCAAGTTCCAGTCCACTAATAGATGGAATTTCAACAAAGCAAGATAGTGCAATAACCGATAGCCAAGAACAACAAGCAGTGTACGACATAATGAAAGCAACCGGTAATGATTGGGCCATTGATATACCTGACGTTTGTCGTGGTCGTTGGCACGGCATCGAATGCATGCCCGACAAACACAATGTTTACCACATTGTTTCCCTCTCCTTTGGTGCTCTCTCTGATGACACCGCTTTTCCCACGTGTGATCCCACACGTTCCTCTATCTCACCCTCCATAACTAAACTCCCTCATTTGAAAACTCTTTTCTTTTACCGTTGTTTTACTTACAACCCTCAACCTATACCGTCTTTTTTGGGCCTATTGGGCCCTTCTTTGCAAACCCTCGTCCTTAGAGAAAATGGCCACATAGGCCCAATTCCTAATCAATTAGGTAACCTTACTCGCCTTAAGGTTCTTGATCTTCACAAAAATAATCTAAACAGTTCGATACCACTCTCACTGAACCGAATCACCGGTCTAAGGTCGTTGGATTTGAGTGCCAACAAGTTAACCGATTCTATACCCGATTTAATTTTTCCATCATTGAACGTATTGGACCTAAGTATGAATCGTCTATCAGGCCCAATTCCTTCTACTCTTTGGGACTGTCACTCTTTGATTAAATTTGACGTTAGTCGCAACAGGCTCACGGGCCCAATTCCAGATAAATTAAAGGGCTTAAATGACCTTATGCTTATGGATTTGAGTTTCAACCGTATTCAAGGCCCATTTCCAATTTCACTAAAAAAATTGAATTCTCTTCAAGCCTTGATTCTTAAAGGAAATCCAATAGGTTCCACAATAGTACCTAATGACCTATTTGATGGTATGAATGGTTTAATGATCTTAATTATGTCGAATATGAATTTGCAGGGTCCAATACCAGAATCATTGGGTAAATTACCAAACCTTCGTGTTCTTCATCTGGATGGGAATCACCTAAATGGTTCGATCCCAAAAAGCTTTCGAGAGTTGAGAAGCCTAAGTGAACTTAGGTTGAATGATAATGGACTAATTGGGCCGGTCCCATTTGAGAGAGATATGGTTTGGAGAATGAAAAGGAAGCTAAGGCTTTATAATAATTTAGGGCTTTGTTATGATTCGAATAGTGGTATTGGGGATAGTGTGGATTCTGATTTTGGTATCAGTTTGTGTGAGAGTTCAAGTCCAGGTTCGGTTAGGACAGTACACCATGTTTTAGACACACAAAAGCCTGGCCCAACAACTACATTCATGGATCATGTTTCAATCTCATCAGATTCTACTCTTACAAGGTCATTGGGATTGGTTACTTTTCTACTATTTTCTTTAGTTTTCTTGTAAGTAATGTATATTCATTTATAGCATAGGAAAAGAACCAAGAAATACCGTGTGATGTTATTTGGTTGTGCACAGTTTAAAAAATAATAATTAGTTGGTTTGATTTCACTCAAAATGAGAAATTCAGATATTTTAAATGTAGCATTAATTTATATTAAGACTAAGAGTATTGAAGTTTCTGCAAAGAGGAGCTGAATCTCAATTGAAATAGCTAGATATATTGGATATTTTTTAAAAATACGTAAATTAGAAAGACTTTTTGAAGTATTGTTTTCATAGAGGTTTTTGACATGGTCCCCACTGCTTTTCAATCAGGTATTATCGATCTAAAAGCAAAGTGGATAAGTTTTCTTTGATCGTTCATTTCATTCATTATTCGTAAGATGTTAACGTTTTAAAAGTGTATTATTAATTTATTATCATTTTAAATATATGATTTTATTGTATAACATAGGAAAATGGTTGTATTAGACTTCTAGTAAAATGTTCTCAAAATCAGGATTTCTTCATTGCTTATTTTGCTTTCTCACTTTGAAGGGCTTAATCATCATAGTGAAACATTTGATTATGATCCTAGTGTTAATTCTATATATTGTATATATAAGCAAAACAAATTACTTGGCTCCACACTAATTATTCTGTTGAGATAGACAAGACAACCAGCATAGAGAATTATAAAGCAACTCATTTGAGTATGCCTTAGAGGGCAGCCACTTCCTACAATGATGACATCAATCATTGAATCGTCATAGCCTTACCTAATGAGGAAAAGCATATTATATCATATGTTATATTATTGCAAAGTATTATGCTTGTAAGTTGTAGCCACATTCACACCTACCATTCAACAAAACCCTGCTAAAACAAGTTAAATTATTTTCCAAATCTCATGTAACCCAACTAAATTTCTAAAATACTAGGACATTTTTACTGCATCTTTTTTATCAAAATAATTTAAATTTAAATTTAATTTTAATATGAATATTTGTAAAAATAACGCATAGGTATAAATTTAAATCCCTTTGCAGGAATTTTGATTTTTTCAAATTCATGAGAATATTAATAAATAGGATCATTTCAAATTCATTAGAATATTAATAAATAGGATCGTCGAGACGTTATGATGTAATGAATATTAGAACATTTAAATGATTGGTCTCTTAGTGAACAATTTTGCAAAATTTAGTTTTAATCTATTTTGAGATGAATTTAAAAATTTCAATTAAAAATACTCAATTATATTACTTTCATCTATCTTTTTATTCACTTATTATGATTTTAATTGCTATTAATGTCAGTTTATTTTAAATTCAATTATTTCTTTATAAGCTAAATTCGACCGTTTCTACGGTAACATTTAAAAAAAATTAAGCGTAAAAAAATTAAATTAAAAATATTTCCCAATTGTTGCTTAATTAAAAAAATTTAAAAAGGAAATGACGGTTGCTTAGTTTTACTTTTTAAAATTTAGTAGATGTCTTTGTAGCAATGTGAAACAAAAATTTCACATTCAACCTCTATCTCTTGGTCCAAAACATATATGTTAGTTAATATTTTTATTCTCTGACAACAGTGTTGCATGTTATAGCTGCCAAAAATTTATGTCTCAATATGCTTACGCATCTAAACGAAAGTGCAAAACAAAGACAACTATGGATCATATCACGGTACCTTTCAATAGTAGAGTTAACATAATTAGTATATTGTCTAATTAGTGATAATTATATTAATATTTAAACAAACATCGATTCTAAAATATCGGCGACAAGATTATTACCGTTTACAAAGTAATAATTGAATTGATTGTTCAATAATTTTTTTAAGATACGTTATATTAACCAGTAAAAAGACGTGCTTCTTTTTTTTTTTTTTTACAAAACAAGTATGATAACAATAGAGAACATATAAAAAATAAATTAATAAATAAATGAAAATATAAAAGGTTGGGTAAGAAAAGGAAGTGTAAGAATATCGCAAGTCAAGAACAAATATATATAAAAAAAATACTACAATATAAAATTGCAAGATATCAAAGGAAGACAAAACCAATAAAGAACACCTAAGGGAATCTTGCCTTATAATGAATGGCCAATTTTCTGCAATAATATTTTGTACTGACCCTCAATAAACTTGGCTTGAACTACTGCAATTTTTATATTGGAATCATTGCTTGAATAAACAACAAATTTGCAAACCACTCGATATAACGTGTGTTTCAAAAGCCATTTTATTTTGATTATAGAAAGTTTCGTGTTTTCTGAATAACTCGTGATCTTTGTCGCACAATTAATTTTTTACGAACTAGACACGACAGATCCAAATTCTTATTTTTATTACATAATCATATATAGTAATACTAGTTTTTTTAGTACTAGTAAGTGTATGTTTTGGAAATGCCAAAAATAAGTTTATATTTAGCAGATAACTATACTTACAGTGTTTAAGTTAGTGAGTCTTTTTGACTGTTTTGTTTTGTTTGAATTTATAGTTTTTTATTTTTTATTTTCATTTTTTAATTGACATTTTTTAAATACTAATTAAAAAAATTCGTTTTATATTATGCAGTTTAATTGTTAATTTTAAAAAATATTTTAAATTAAATCGATTAGTTTATTAGCTATTTCTGTTAGTAATCTTATCCACTATTCCCTTTTTTATTTGGTCAAAAAGGATCTAAATATCTAATATTAATAATATATTTTTCTGTGGAAACATTATTAATATATTCTAAATAGAAGAATTAAATTTATTTTGCAAAAATAAATAAAATAAATTAAGAAATAATAAATTTGTAAAATTTAATTTAATTAATAAATATCTATATTATTAAATTAAGAATCATGTCTGGAGAGTAATTTAAGATTTTAACATTTGTTGTGAGTTATAAATAATGTTTATAACTTTATCTGACAAAAAAAAGGATAAAAAAGAAATATTGCCAATTTTCCTATATTAAATAGAATAAGAAAGTTCTAAAACTAAAAAAGAATAAGAAAGAAAAGTGGACCCCACGTGTGTTTTGTTGTTGTGCTTTTCTTTTTTAGTTTTTGTTTTTGAAAATGTGCGAACAGCTGGTGTTGGGTTAAAGAAAGAAGACTCAGCTTACACACACAGCATCTCATCATCTGCACAATCAAAACAACAAATTCTGTTTTATCTCTTTTTTTTTGTCTGAATTTTTAGTTTCGAAGAGTACAACGTTTTCAAAAACACCCCATAAACCGTGCGTGTCTTCCGTTTCCCTAAACAAAATCTCTTCGTAGCTGAAATGAGCTAGCAACACACAAAGTAACATCTTTCGAAGTGAAACGTTTGATTTGGGTTAGTGGGTCAGTTTCAAGTTTTGATTTTGTTGACGTTTTTCTCTGATCGATTGAGAAGGTATAGAAAATATACTTTTGGAGCTGATTGGTGGGAAGGTTATGGCTTTTTGCCCAATCTTTTGTTGTGGAAATGGTTCGGATCGGTATGAAAATGCTTCATTACACTCTACTTTTAAATCATTTATTTGTAATTTGTTGTTTTTACTTATTGTTTTGGATCGTATATGAGATTTTTGTGATAAATCAGTTTCAGTTTTTATCTCTTTTGTTGTAGAAATTTTAGAGAAAATAGGGTTTTAGATTCTGGGTTTAGTTCAGATTGCAGGCTTTAGTCAAACTGCTTTTTGCAAGAAGAGTATTAATTAAGGGTTAGTTTGGTATGTAAACTATCTGGGAAATTGGGTTTCTTTTAATGACTTAATTAGCATACCAAGGTGCCTGTTCCATTGATATTATACCCTGAGTGGAGATGTTAGAAAGTACAGGTTTTAGATTTGCTTATTTTAATGCATATTAATATTGATTTAATTCATATATGTTGTTAGTCTCGAGCATAACCATTAGGTCGTTAAAAATGTTTGGCTTTAATTATTACTAATTCAAAAGTCGCATGTATGGTTGTTTGTGATATGTTGATAGTGTAAAAAAAATTACACCAACAGTGTATCAAAATTTATCTCAACTGATATTATTCTCTGCCAATGCAGCAAAGGACGTGGGAAGAAACAACCTCCGTGGCGAGTGTTTTCTTTGAAGGAATTACACTCAGCTACAAATAATTTCAACTATGATAACAAACTTGGCGAAGGTGGATTTGGAAGTGTGTACTGGGGCCAGCTTTGGGATGGATCACAAGTAGGACTTTACATTCATTTTTGTGTTATCAAAAATCAGCTTTGGTTATTCTTGGTCATTTAGTTTTGATTACTACTGAAGAGGTTTTTGTAATGGTTAATTTACTCACTTTTTTAACACAGTGTGTCTCACATATTATGACCATTTGATATCTTAGTGGCATCCCTGGGTCAGATTTGGCAGACTGATAAAACATCTAACATAAGTTTTCATTTAGCTTTCTCAATCTTAAACGATACTTAGTTATGATAATTTCATCATATAACACTGAAAATAATCAGAAAGGTTATCAGGGGGGAACTTATTCCAATGATCTCTTACACATGGCATCTTCAATGGCTTGTTTTTTCTGTTGCATCAACCATTTTATGCTAGTACAAAATAATGATTTATCTGTAAACTTAGAAGTTAAACAATTTGATGCCTTGGCTTCCTTCGTAATAAACATTATTTTTTTAACGTTTCATTCCTATTTCTTATTTCTGCTATTGAGCTAGGAATTTTACTGCTTGAATGTTGAACCTTATAAAAGAGAAGAGGCATGATTATGTTCCCATAATAGATAATTTTGACTTGTACATTGTGATTTGACTTTATAATGTGATTTTTTAAACACTTCATCAAAAGTTTATGGATCTTATGCTGCAAAAACCTCAGACAAAAACATTTTATCCGGTTCCTGTAAAATTAACCTATTTAAAATGTTCTGACGGACAACACGGTAGCATAACTTTCGAACCATTTTCTGAGAAATTTTCAAGATGACTGCTTGCAGTTCTGTGTATTATGGTCCATTTATTCGTGCAGATTGCAGTAAAAAGATTGAAAGTTTGGAGCAACAAAGCAGACATGGAATTTGCTGTTGAAGTTGAGATATTGGCAAGAGTACGACACAAGAATCTTCTTAGTCTACGTGGCTATTGTGCTGAAGGCCAGGAACGGCTAATTGTATATGACTATATGCCAAACTTGAGCCTGCTCTCTCACCTTCACGGACAGCACTCGGCAGAAAGCCTCCTTGATTGGAATCGACGGATAAATATTGCAATTGGGTCTGCCGAAGGAATTGTGTGAGTACTACCCTTCCTTTCCAATTTCCTTATTAACTTCTGCACCTATCATTTTAGTAAATACTAAAATATAATAGCTTTCAGATATCTTCACAACCAAGCAACACCGCATATCATCCACAGGGATGTTAAGGCAAGCAATGTGTTGTTAGATTCAGAGTTCCAAGCACGTGTTGCCGATTTCGGTTTCGCAAAGTTGATCCCTGATGGGGCGACACATGTGACTACAAGAGTTAAGGGCACCCTTGGCTACCTCGCACCTGAATATGCTATGTTAGGTAAAGCAAATGAGAGTTGTGATGTCTACAGTTTCGGAATTCTCCTTCTAGAACTTGCTAGTGGCAAAAAACCCCTTGAGAAACTTAGCTCCTCAGTAAAACGATCGATAAACGATTGGGCACTGCCATTGGCTTGTGAGCAAAAATTTAGCGAAATTGCAGATCCAAGACTTAATGGTGACTATGTGGAGGAAGAGCTTAAAAGAGTTGTGTTAGTTGCTCTAATCTGTGCTCAGAGTCAACCGGAGAAGAGACCCAACATGGTTGAGGTGGTAGAGCTACTGAAAGGAGAGTCCAAAGATAAGGTTTCTCAGTTGGAGAATAATGAACTGTTTAAGAGTCCTCTTGCTGTTGGAAATAAGAATGATGGGATATCAGCTGCTGAAGGGAGTTCAGATTTCATCTCAGAAGAGAAGGAATCTAAACATGAGACGGAAGAGAATACAGAACCTTGATTATAAGTGCAAAAAGATGGAACTGTGAATTTGATATGTTTTGTGAAGTTTTCAGGATTTTTTTCTATAATTATTTTTCTTTTTATTGTTGCGGGGATATACTGGGCGCTTGTTTATTATAGCAGCCGGGTGCTGCATGTTTGTCTCTATGAATGTAGATTTGAACCAAGGGAAATGACTGAAAGTTTGTGGAACTAGGGATTTTGATATGTTTTAAGTACAGATTGTGTGGAGTTTTCAGAAATTGTAAGAAAACACTTTCTTTTCTTCATTTCTTTATTATTTATGAGACATGACAGGACGAAGACCAATGACAGTACATAAAAATGTAAGGTAGTAACCAATTTCCCATCCTGCCTATTTATATCGTGAAGCAAACCATTGTCAATGGGAAGCAAACGCTTAACCTTTGGCTAAAGCCAAAATGTATCTGCTGATACAATGTTTGATTATATGGCATAATATGATCCAAACATTAAAATTCATTAGTTTGTTAATTAATCACACCTTTAATACGACAGGAATTAATAAATTATGATTAAAAATATTACAAAACTAGACCATATTCTAATTGAATATAATCAGTCATATTCCTCTTGAACCTGGTATTTCTATATTAAAATTTACGGCTAGTAAAAATTTCGGTTAATGTATGCTTTTTTCTAAGAGTCTTGAAAACCACTTAATTATTTGTTAAGACAATCATAGGATTATCGATCTATGTTCCGAACACGGTGTATGTTTCGGTGGTGTCGTGACAAAGTGGCTGTCATTATTACTTTTTATGTTGTTTTCTTATTTTTGAACCCGTGACCAAGCCAATTTTTAATCTAGGTCACACTAACATGCCAGACCTAATTTCACCCTTGAAAAGAAATAATTAAGCACAGGGATAAATAGCTCAAAAAAGCATAATTGCATAAATCGCCAACAGTAACTTAGAATTTTCGGATTGTAATTATTTACAAAACTATAACACTTATGCTACAAAATCCTTAGGGCGCCGTACAAACAATGGACAATACAACATAATATGACAAGTTTCAAAATTGAAGGATCTGCCACTTGTATGTATCAGATTAAACAGAGCATACATCTGTATCTCAAGAGAACGTATCCTCACGATCTCCCTCAGCAATAGTCTCCCCTTCCTCCATATTGCTGAACTCTAAGAAATGGGTTGGTCTATGATCTTCGTGGTAATATTCCCTAGGGGTCCCAAGCTTCACTCCATACTTCATCCCTGATGCATGCCTCACTCCCATGAAGTTGTAATTCCATGGACCATTGTCAGGAATCTACAAATTTGTGACAGGAAACCATCAAAACAAATGGTACAAATAAAAAATTAATATTAACAATACTGAAATTATAATAAAATATATAACCATTTCTCGATATACAACATATTTTAATTTAGCTATTTCCATCACTAAATCATATGCGAAAAAATAATAATTGGATAACTTTGGGAGGCAGCAAAGCTTACCATGTAAAAACCAAGGAAGCGATCACTGAGGAGCATCTGCACCTTCTCATAATGAGTGGGAAGATAACCATGCGGGTTGCTTCCTGTATCCTTATTAATACGTCCCCATTCATATCCAGATGGAGTTAGTTTATATGCAGTTAAAGAACATGAACCCGGAGTAAAACTGCAAGTCAAGATAATGCACTTCTCCCCGTCCCATTGCTTATTGTTCTCTAGGACCTTAGCATGTGAAGTGAGATCCTGCAATGATCATTTATTCAGTGACAATGTATTGCAAATCATAAAATATTTCCCTAACAAAGAACAACAATCAATATCCTACCAAATTGAATGTATTATATTCCCAAGGAAAATTTAAAACTAAATCAAGCTAAACCTGAGGTGACAACTGCGGAAGTTCATTTGGTTGAGTATGCATCCATCCCAAAGGCTCCAAATCATTCAAGAAATCATGTTCTGGGAGAGCTGATGGGAGATGGACTTGTTGATGAGTCCCCCATTGTGGTGGCATAACAATGCACCGGATTTCCTTAACCTGAGGATTATCTGGGGGACTTATGCCATACAAGTACCCAGAAATCTGAGTTCGAAGATCTGCTATGCATATAAACTTCTTCAAAATGTTCTTTGGCATGATATAGGTATAGCCCGTTTCCTGCACCACAAAATTTAACGTTAAAATAAGATGGGGAGTTGCAAGTATAACAAGATCTAGAGAAATGAAGAAAAAGAATGCCAACCTTTATATCCTCGGAGTTCACATATATATGGTTTACTCGAAGGTATAAATTTGTGGCTGATATTGCTCTGACACGCCAATCAGTCTTCGAACCAAAAGCAGCTTGTTCATAGGGACTAGTGGTTGTTACTATAAGTTCTTCACCATGAACATTCGTGGTCTTAGTTGTTACAGCTGTCACTTGATTTGCTTCATGCGCCTATAAAGTATGAATACAGACAACTAGATTAACTATTGTAGATTGAGATGACAGAATAAAATCAAGTTTGGGTAACAAAAACAAAAGCGATGAGGGGAAAAATAGAGTTGAATTATATTTCTGTGAAGAAGTAAACAGAATATAACCTGTTTTTCGATCTCTGCAATCTGTTGCCGCTGTTGTGAAGGTGGAGTAATCTCAGCTCCAAGTATAATATCACGAATCTCAGACTGAGTCAAAGCAGAAGTATTCACATTGTTTTTCTTTGCATAATCAGAAAGTATAAGATCTCTTAATGCAACCTCCACCTGCCAAGGCATTATGTTAAGCCTATAAATACTAAGAGAAAACAGAAAGCAGCAAAATAAAACCTTCACAAAATAACATATAAAAGTCAATTTCAACAGTTCTGTAACAACTATTTCCTAAGAGTTTAAACATTGAACTTGCAATTGACAGGTTTAAAATATATGAAATTGAAAATTAAGTTTACCTTCATCCACTGGTCATCACTTAAAGAAGGCCAGATGTGATGGGGTTCAGTTATGATAGTTTTGTCAGGCTTCAGTAACATCTTTGCCTTCTCATTATTCACATGAAGTGCACGCAGAATCAAAATCAGCCTGGAGAATGCAGTGTATGAGGAAATGCTCTTCAGCCAGTCATCATAAATGTTGAACAAAACCATTTGTGGTTCCGTGGCCTTCAAAATAAGATCCCCAAATTTCTCAATTTTCAAACATGCTTGGAAAGGAAGCTGCAGCTCACTTCCTTTGATAACAATATTGGGGAAATCAAGCAAGTGAACCTCCAATGGATCCAACATTCCTTTACGGGTGACAATAATTTGCTTTGGCTGTTCTTCTACAGGCAATGACCTTACAAGTGCTGCAACTTCTTCTGCTGTTTTCCACTTTGCCAATTGGCCAAGACGCTTCTGACCAGCCCACACACTTGTATGAATAACCTGCAAGGTATGATGTGAAACATGAATACCTAGACAACTAACCTTAGAAACAGTCAGTAAGAACTGAAACACTAAAACAAACCTTAAGAAACAACTGCCCTGTCCTTGGATTGAAAATAAAAATGGCACCATTGATGGGTTTTGTTGTAAGATTTCCTTCAAATGTCTTATGAATTGTAACACGATACACATTAGTGTCATCAACAAACCATATGATTTGGTTGCTGAATATCTCCCCATAGTTTTGAGAAGACAAATATGGTTCAGTAGGCTCAGAAGAGTACAACTGCAAACCTTTCCTGATTCGTTCCCTCAAAACATACAATGCAGGATTTGACTGCACATACACAACATCATTAGTAAAACAATTGCATTAAATAGTCAAAGATTTACAAACTACAGGCAAGAGAGCTTATCGAATGTAACTTGTTATATGAGATTTTTATTTACCTTCATAATCTTATTCATGGCCTGCTGAAGAAGTGGCTTTGACCCAGGGAACCAGTTTCCAAATGCAGAATGCAAATTATATGCCAAATCAAGGCCAATCATAACACCTACATGGAAAGCAATGATCAAGTAAAACTAGATATAAAATCATATAAGGAGCATAGGAAAATGACAGAGACATACCAGTAGGAGATGGGTATATAGACATATTATCTGTCGTGTAATCCATAAATTTGGCCCGGGTGTAACGCTCAATGTCGTGAGAATCATAATCACCCCATCGAAGCTGAACATCAATCCAATACTTATTGCTTGCCTTCTGATCAAAAACATCCTTAGATTCGGCAACAAGACTAGGCTTTGACATTGGCCACCTGTGGGCAGCAAAGAGAAGAATATCCGCACAAGAACTGTTCATTTTGTAACTCTTCCTAGGATGGATTGTTTCCTTCTGGACAGTTTCAATCTCCAAAGCATCCAACTCTTGATCCAAAACCTGACAAAGATCCATGACAACACTCTCATGGATCTTCTGCCACAAGTGAGCTCTGAAAATCTGAATTAGAGATATCTTCAAAGTTGGAATTTTCCCATGCATGAAAATACCAGTCAGATCAAGCTGCACTTGGAAACCAACATATACATTGGCTCGGTTAATGGTCGGTGACCACCAAAGAGTAAATCTACGGTTGGGTATCTGGTTGAGACCAGATCTCTGTGCATTGGTGAGCTTCTTATACTTCATAGATTCCTCAAAACCTGATGCCTTCTCCCAGAAGAGACCTTCCCAAGTTGGAAAACTAACATTGAAAAATAACGATAATACCGATTATTCTACCATAGTGGAGATAAAATAGCAAGAACTTGAACATGCTATTAGTGGATTTACAATTCCTAGACCTTCTACCAATATAATGCCAGGGAAAAGGATGGTCCATGCATGATAAATATTATTTTTGACTCCACGACAGTTACAAAACTGAAACTCAACATCAACTCAGATTGGGAGCTATTCAAGATTTCAAGGAGAAAGTAAATCACATGTAATACTAGCTACATTTCCCCAAGCTTTTCATTTCATTGTGCACTATATATCATGCAATATTAAAACTTCAAACTTATGTGTGGTAAGGATGAGTTAGGAAGTTCCTTGCAGTTTAAATTATGTGCTGATTGCCATATAAATGCCCTATATTTGTCAGAATGTGGTGTTCCTAAGCTCCTATGTGCATGTTGTGTGGCGTTTCTGTCTGCCAGATTCATAAGATAAAATGACAACAGCTCCAAATAACAGCAGTGTATAAATAGATGGATGGCCTCAGGATCCATTTGGGCTTTTGAAAATTGCTAAACAAAGGGAAAATCATTCCTCGAACCCAAACAGCAAACTAGTTTGAAGGAAAAATATTACTTACTATGTTCCTTTGAATAAAGTATGTTCAAGAATTCCTTCAACTCCTCCAAGGGCTTGAATAACATCAGTTCGGTAATTATTCAAGTTCCACAATTTCCCATCGTGTCTCTGGTGTGTCCACCAGAAGGGATTTTGTTTCAAAACTTGATACTGCTTGAAATCTGTACGCACCCTCCAGCCTTTATCATACGCCAAAGTGTGTCTATCCTTCTGAAACAAAGTGTTTATACGGGGTATTCCTCTGTCCCACGAGTCCTGCCAAGAGGATCAAGAGTCAGAAATTGAGTAAGGAAAAAGAAACATATTGCCACTACACAGTGCAAAGACACCAAAACCCCAATATTTAATAGCACTCACTTCCAAATCCTCAAGAGTCAAACGCCTATTTTGTGCTTGTGCTTCCTGCCTTTTCACTGCATATTCAGCCCAGACGCGCTGTGAATCAACGAACTCACTTTCCCATGGCTGCATCATCCAAGACATCATAAAATATGAATTATATCAAAATATATACATCTATATATAAGAATATATCTAACATAAAAATGTAATGTAAGTGCAAATACACAGCTACATATAAAAGAGAAAGAATAAAGCTTCACCTGTATATAACGATAAAGGTTGGGAATCAGCTGATCCTCCTCGTGACTCATCCCACTCCTGAAGTGCGTTACACCAACATCTGTTTGCTGACTGTATCGTAGGTCACTTTGTGGAATCAAAATGTGACCCATAGACAACATTCCAAGCCCTCCAATTTCCTTGGGGGTGTAGAAAATAACAGGTGGAAACCTGGTAAAGGAGACAGAAACATAGATTTGATCAATTGAACTCAAAGCTCCAAATGAACTACTAAAGAAGTGTATGATTGTTACCTGCTAGGCATCTTTGAGTTGAGTCCAATCTTGATACGAGTTTGAATTTTATTTTCACATTTGACAAGCAAATCCAACAGCTCTTGAGTATGTACAGTTGCCTCTCGGAAATAAGTCATGAGTCCTAAAATGAGTCAACGTCAGTGAAAAAATTGATGAAAACCTCTGCAAAGAGCTACTACAATTAAACTTCCCTTACCTATTAAAGCTGTATTCCACTTATTGACAATTTTTGTGAATGTAGTGGAACCGGAAGACATAAGAATCTGCCTCACACGATTCTCAAACACTTTCATGTGTTCATCGTCAACTCTTAAGAAAGCAACAGCTGTCCTTTCTTTTGTCTGTTCATTCTGGAGATTCCAGACACCATCTCTTGTATTACTAAATGCTTCTTGAGTCATTCTAATTTTAGGAAGTATCCTCACTTCAAATCCACACCTGCAGGTTATTCAAATTGGAGCCGGTCATAACAAATTGGTAATTATGGCAACAACCAAGGACGGAGAAGACAAAGCAATAACTTAAATAATCAATACTTACATGCTGAAAAGCAAGTTCGGATTATCTTTGCTGTAAACAGAAAGAAAACTGTTTTCCCATTCCAGAGTGGTGATGCTTCGAGGAAGACGGTTTTTCATATCCCAAAAGACACTCCTCCCAAGATTGACTGAAATTAGGAAAAGTGAATTGACAAACATAATAAAAACCAATTATCAAAATTACAAGTCAAAACCCACACAAGGTAAAAGAAAAGAAAATACCATCATGCTTCATGAGCCTCATTCTTGCATCTCTTGGCCAGCACTTCTTATTATTATACCCCACCATGTTCTCATTGTTAGGATCAGGGTGCTCAGTAAGATATCGTTGAATGAGATCCCGTGCCTCCTCATGGGTGAAGCGAAATAATATGTGAACTCGGTCTATGTACCGAGAATACAGCCTAATTGGATGCCTGGTCTCAACTTTGGTATCCCAATAAGTAATGAACTCATTAGGCATCTGTGGTGGACCAGCAATCTCACTCGCTCGAGTCAATCCAAGAAGCAGAAGATCTAATACCAGACCATAATATTGAACAACAAAAGATGCAAACTGTAGACCACGTATAAGACCATATGAATTTGTGTGGCTCATATCCTTGTATGACAACACAACATTGTTTTTTGCAGTGACATAATCTGCAATGTTGTGATCTAGAACCAGACGGAGAAGCCTGTAAAATTAGAAATAAATTTAGAAGGGAAGATAGCATTATTTTCATTCACAAAGTGGTTTACAATTGCATACCTATTTAACATTGTTAAATCAATCTTCTCGAAAAATTTCTCAAACTTCGTCTGAAGCATCACAACACACTGACCATCACTGGTGTCCCATATACCCTGCAAATTGTTTATACCTTGACACCATTTGTAAACCAAAAGAGGTGGTGGCTCTGAATCTGCTGGCTTGATCCAGTTGGGAAAGAGATGACGTTTGTCACCTTCATACCACAGATATTGATCAAGATATGCATCTGTAATTTTCTCAAGAGGCTCTATTTCATAAACTGGAATCAAGTAGCTATATAAATCCATAAACTCTATTCCAACCTGCCAAAACAAAAAAAACATATTATACTTGTCCTGGGCTGTGAATGAACATCCTAAAGAGTAGACAACTAATTCTTATTTATATGAACATACTTCTTTGAAGGCACGTTGGGTGAGGAGGTGCCGCTTGATTCGCGATAACGCCTCGTGTGGATTGTCATAAGCTTGTTCAATCAGCCCCAACTCTTCTCTTTGTAGTTGATTTAATCTCACTGCAACACTGTAGGATTCTTTCAACCTCTCAAGTGCAAGAATAAGCAACTTTGTATCATGCTTGTATGATAGAGGTGGGAATGGAATAGGGGAGAACTTCCTAGACTCCAACCAATGGACTGTAGTTGTATAGATAGCCACAGCTTCTTCAGGAGTAACATATGGACCATCTTTCAAATAATTGTGTTGGCGCTCCTGCAAACAATATAAATTATCAGGATGTGTCCTCGTGAAACCAATAATAATAATAATTTCTACAAAAACGATTCTTCAAAAATAGTGGGGAAACTGCAGATATTGAATCCTGGAAAACACTAAATGCACCTGCTCTGCCTTCAGCCAAAGACGTGTCAATCTTCCAAGATTCTTGCGGCAAACAGTCTTGTCAACAGTTGCACCTCTTCTTATACGCTCACGATTATAATGAGCAACATTTGTCCACCAGTCTGCTTTTGATTTCACATATCGAAGGATCATGTTCTCTATGGGAACAGGCAGTCCAGGAACCTAGATGTTACCAAAGTAAGCAAATCATCAACAAAGCCGCAGGACATGGACCGAATTCAAACGGGAACCAATAACAATTTTAAACCAAAATA